>NC_039251.1:35966161-36026161 GCF_003368295.1 Carassius auratus
AGCAGGCAGTGAAGGAAGAAAGAGAGAAAATGTTGCCCTCTACTGCCAGATTTAGTCGCAGCCAGATTCTGGCAACTGTAATACAGATCAAGTGCTTTTGTTCAAACTTTTGTTTTTGTTCTATTCTGATTCAAGAATTTCACTGAGCTCTAAATTTTCTCCTCAAGAACAAATTATCACTATGCATGCTATTTAATTGTGTTACAGTCTTCTCGTATTCTTCTTAATGTTTTCACTTTTAGGCAGTACATAAAAGTAAATGGCCTGGAAACATAATTATTAAAATACCTCACAGAATGCAAACCATAAATACCATATATATATATATATATATATATATATATATATATATATATATATATATTTATATAAGCTTTTATTCAAAGCTACTTACAAATGAGGACAATGGAAGCAATCAAAAACAACAAAAGAGCAATGATATAAAAGTGCTATAACAAGTCTCAGTTAGGTTAACACAGTAAACGTAGCAAGGGCTTTTAAATATTATAATAAATAAAAAGAAAACAGATAGAATAGAAAAAAGATAGAGCAAGCTAGTCTTAGAAGTGTTTTTTTTTTATAATTGTATAATAAATAAAAAGAAAATACAAAAAGATTAGAAAGGTTGTTTTATTTATTTATTTATTTATTTTTAAGAATAAAATTGAAATAGTGAGTGCTAAAGTTAGAGGGTCAAATAAATATGGAAGAGATGGGTTTTAAGCCGATTCTTGAAGATGGCTAAGGACTCAGCTGCTCGGATTGAGTTGGGGAGGTCATTCCACCAGGAGGGAACATTTAATTTAAAAGTCCGTAAAAGTGACTTTGTGCTTCTTTGGGATGGCACAATCAAGCGACGTTCACTTGCAGAACGCAAGCTTTTAGAGGGCACATAAGTTTGAAGTAATGAATTTAGGTAAAGGGGTGCAGAGCTTCGATCATAATATAACAGGCATCTTTAGAGTAGAGACCCGTACGATCGTGGGACCCATTGCTGTAGAGTGCGGCACGTGACAACATTTGATGTGTGGGAAGAGACTTGTGTGTGTGGGATGTGGGAGAATAATTAGGGTATGATCTCACCAGGCAATCTCAACCCCCAAAGCCTGGTTCGTTTGACTAGTGTGATCAATCCGTTCAGTAGTCCTTGACTCGGTTGGAAAAGGTGGGCCAGAGCGCGGTTCAGTTATAGATCAGTGCGTGTGAGCGCGGTTAGTGCTCAAACTCATTGCATGAATATTTCTGATCAGCAAAAGTGATAGATGTGTAAAACAATATATAGTGAGAGGGCTTTGTGTTACCGTGTCCACAAAGTTAAACCACAAAGTTATAAAATCTATACTCCACTGTGCTGACGAGAGCATTTCTCTGCTGTCTTGTGCTATCGGAAACTTCCTAGCATCTACTACTTTGACCCATGATTTGTCAGTATGTGGTTTCAGAGTCAGTGAGCAACGGATGTAATTTTTCCACAACTTTCATAAAAAAAAATAAAATAAAAAGATGGGCGAACTATCCGTGATAGTTCACATTGATCTACATGTTATGTACATAATCCCTAACACACATGCATAAATAAACACATAAATGCAGCCTGTTAAATTGTGATATGGACAAGACCCTAGTGTCTAAAAAACTAGGAAAAATAATTACTTAATTAAAGATCATGAATGTTATGGATCTGTGTTCATATATATTGACCTGAAGTGTATGTCATGAGGCCCATGGAAGTCCAAGAGAACCTTCAGACAGGTCTCAAAGAATGAGAAGAAAAGCCGAAGAGAGAAAATGAGAGAGCGAGAGCTCTTCAGCAGACAGTGCCCAACAGGAGATGGACTTGCTATAGTCACATCAAAAGTGGCACCCAACACTGGGCCACCTCCTCTGGCTTTGAACACAAGATAAATTAAACAACAAAGAACACGATGACATTCACATCCCTGTTTGCTCCAGTAAACTGAACAGCACACAACCATCAAACCCCATAGTCTACAGACACACACATCTTCTTCAGTGGGTTGGATGTACTAAAGGCCTCACGGTGTTTGTCTCTTGAGTTATATTCTATTGTAAAGGATCCAACCCAATCTCAACAAATAAAATGACATTCTAGCCAGGGATTTAGTAAGATTTAAATGATCCCACATTGTAAAACCACTTTAAGACAAGTGGTCATTTTTTTTTTTTTTTATATTACAAGTAGCAAAGAAAATGTGATTTAAAAAATCATGTCTATGAAAATGTTATTTGTACTACTGTACTTATAACTAGTTTATTTATTTATTTTTCAGAAGTCATTACAGCAAATAGAACAAGTTTACAAAGCAGCAGTGGGGAAAATATAAATTATTATTATTATTATTGTTATTATTATTATTTTTTTACCAATGGTCAATAAATAGTTTACATTGATATTAATAATTTCCAAAAGCTTTAATCTTGCCACACACTTTACTTCATTCCTTAGCCTTCATACAGTATATAGGTGACATTGTAAATATGTGGAATTAATATATTACAGAATGAATAAGATTAATCACAGATTAATCACATTATCACATGACATTAATTACAGCATTCACTAAGAGCCAATACAGTAAACAGCAAACTCAAATTAAAGCAGCAGCAGCTGTGAAAATATTCTGAAAGTGGGCGAGATTTGACTGCTCAAATTGGCCTGTCTAAAAACGTCTCTCCTCTCACAGTGGGACAGGCTTTAGCTGCATTCTACTCCGGATTACACATTACAGATAATATAGAGCACCTGTGAATAACACATTTCTGGATACAAGCCATATGCATTCCACACCCAGTCAGTCAACATCAATACTTCAGTAAGTAAAAGCCATTGATTCCAAACTAAATATCTGAGTGTAGAAAGTAGTCCGACCAAATGAATTCATATGTAATGTATAAACATAGGGTTTCGTTTGAAACATTTTGTTAGTTCACTTTACTTTTGTAAAGGAAAATTTCTATAAAGTATACTAAAGTATAAAAGTGTGACTGAAATAAAGATGCTGTAAGTGCTTTTAAGTGTTTGCTAATTCCCTCTAAAGACATATCAGCCTTCCCAACGTCAGAAAACCTGAACATGCACAAACAATGATTGAGATGAAAAAATAGTGCAAGCAGTTCCCGTTCACTTTCTGCGATATCTGTAATTTTAGCTGTGGTATTTAATAAAAATAAAAATAAGAAAGAAATAAAATACTTATATCACCTTGAAATACAAAGCCAATCATAAATGTAGTGGTGGAATAAAGAAAATAAGACTTGAGGATTTGAGACAGATTGGCTTTTCTTTCTTTTTTCTTTACTTCATTAATCAGTCACTCACAGAACAGATACACGTCTCCATTTATTGGAAAGATATTAACAAATCATTACTGTAAATCTGTTTTGGAGTAATTTAACTGTCAATGCATAACAGCAGGCAGTTATGTGCTGACATATAGAGATGGCCACTGTCAAATAATAAGAAAATCAATAAATTTGTTACCCGTAATGCTAGCACTTCAAGTCTAGAAGGGTTAAATTAAGTGTCACAATTTGAATTGTGCATTACGTTTTGTTTTATTGATATTTAATTGAGAAAACTATAAAATAATGATAATAACAACAATGAAATTTAGAACAACAATGACTATTTTGTGGTTCTTGTCATTGTGACTGCAGCCCCAAATGTGTAGCTTTATTATTATTAATAATATAATATAATATAATATATATATATATATATATATATATATATATATATATATATATATATATATATATATATATTGATTGAGATAAAACTAGTTTTTATATAAACAGTCATTTTAGAATGAAAAAAAAAAGAACAAGAAAAAAAATATATTTTTCATGTGATGTGACACATGTAGGTATTAAATGTTAAAATATTGGCAGAACAGAACTGTTTGGAAGAGATTATTTTGGCAAGCCACTGATGAAATCTGAAACACCAAATCACAGAGAGTATTTGTCAGAGCTGGTGTAAAATCATACGGCTGTTTACTGAGAGTTTAGTCACGATTACACTGATCAACTTCTTAATCCAAAACAACTGTTCACTCATCTCTTAGTAAGTTTATTGGATTCCAAAATGCTTAACTGAAACTTGATATTGCATGAACAATGTTACATCAAATGTTGGCACTTTTATTAATGCATAAATATGTTATATAATTTCATAATTATTTACTTTTACATTTATTTATATCACAGAGACATATCCATCCTCTTAAGTACATGTGCAGAACTGAAAGAGAGAGATAATAAAGGGGGAAAAGGCTAGTGCACAGCATTGCACATTATATTCATGTCATTTGGACGCACAGAGAGAATGACACAGTGTCAAATCTGTGTGACAGAATTAGGTGAGTGTTGAGAGAGGGGGCCAGCAGGGGTACAGAGATGCTCAGGGCGCACATGCACATGCACACACACGGTCACACACACCCGCATTCTCATCTCATACACACACCTAACACATCACATGGAATTCAGTAAAAAATGCCTGATCACTGGTCAGTTCATTTACCTGCAGTGAAAAAATAAATAAATTAAAAAAAGAAGAAGAAACAAAAGAGAATCTGTTTGATACACAAATAAACAGCTTGTAGCACCTTGAAAAATGCAATGGGGGAAAAGGGAAGGGCAACATAAATTTATTTAAATACGTAAAATACTTAACTATGTTATTATTTGCAATTATGTTGTGCTATTTTTTGTTGTTTATTTTTTTTTTTTTACGTAACTGTAGATATGTTTCCTCTTTTTGTTGTTGTTTTTGTTGTTGCTGTTTTTGCTGCTGCAATGTTCAGATTATATACTACAGACTCTATTAGTTAGTAGCTCCTTACTGCTATTTAAAAGCTCATAAATAAACGCTATTATAAAAAAATAAAAAATAAACTAAAACTTATTTCTTTCTTTCTAAGCTTGTACTGTAGGCTATCTAAAATAGGAACGACCTTGTGTGCTTCAGTGAGATCAGAATATATATGAAAAAACTCTTGTATTACTATTATTAATTTATTTAATGTATAACATTTTTGGCCATACGGTATATCTGACCATCCCTCTTTCTCTACGGTGCGTAAGAAACAGTAAAAGCAATTTCTGAACGTTAATTTTGGTAAATAAACATATGAACAGACTGCCATCCGGTGGACGGAAGGAGATTTACACTTTTATATTTTTCATTCCAGCTGATATGAACTAAGTACTTGAACCATGGACTGGTAAATAATAATTCACAGATGCATAATTTCAAAATCACATTGCATGTTCAAGATAAGGTAACGATTTATGTACTAAATGCCTTGAAAGTCTTTTGTAGCAACTCACAATGTAATAACTGTATTTATAACAATCTCACTCTATCTATAATAATACAATACTATCGTTGGATAACAGCTAGCAATATAATACATGACTATACAAAGTCCAGAACTGTGTAGATTTTGGTGTTTCTTGTGCCAACTCCAATTTTGTAGGCCGACTCTCACATGATTTCTATACGAGACTGACATCTAGTGGACTGTCAAACACTAACCCATACACACAACTCTCAAATATAGATGACAGAAAACAAAAACAGAAAAGATTATTCTCAGAGAAAAAAAAATGTATGACAAAATATTACTGAGCTGTTGTATCTCTCTATCATATACAGCACAAAGCCATCAGCTTCATTGTGTGTCAGGTAATGTTTTGAGAAATGTCTAGTAAAATACAAAAAATTCACTGAATGACTAAAGGAGACTCTGGTAGGTCTGACTCCCAGTTCTGGAGCAATTTTGCCCTCACACTAAAGCACACTGTGGGCACAATGATAGGTGAGGTCAGAAAAATTAGGTAGTAACTGTGACGAAAACCATGCAAATGCGTGGGGCCCCAAATGCTTCCCGCTGGCACAAGCTCTTAACTCAATCGATGCATTCTGCATCCTTTTACCATCACTTTTCAGTTACTGGCTAATTAGGGCTTACATGCATGGAAGATACAGCAATGAATTGCACATATCACAGAACAGCTTTCACACATGCACACTAAAAATTGTTGGGTTAAAAATAACCCAACCTGTAACCCAAATATGGGTTGGTATAGCACCTTCCCATCTATGGGTTATTTCAACACAACACATTGGGTTAAAATCCTGTTGGGTTAAAAGTTGAGTTGAAAAAAAAACCAACAGTTGAGTTGATTATTTATATTAATGAATATCAGTATTTTTATTAAAAATGACTTAATACAACGTATTTTGAAACTACTTTGTTGTAAATTACAGATTTTATTTTAATATGCAAATAACACATTTACAAATATATATTTAAAATATTTTATTTAAATGTACAAGAATGTGTAAAAATACAACTGACATTTTCAAGATGTACAAATGTGTCAATTCATATTCATATCAAAACACACAAACGTGCAAATACAGTTCACAGCTGTGGCCAATTAGAGAGTTGAGTCTCAGTCCCGGTTTGAGTCTCTGTGCTGGCAGGAGTTGTAGGTGGAGGGAGTGAATGAACAGCGCTCTCTTCCACCCTCAATACTCATGGCTGAAGAGCACTTGAGCAAGGCACTGAACCCCCAGTTGCTCCCTGGGCTCTGGATATGTCTGCTCACTGCTCCGGGTGTGTGTTCTCTTCTCACTGCTGTGTGTGTGCACTTGGATGGGTTAAATGCAGAGCACCAATTCCAAAGATGGGTTATCATGCTTGGCAAATATTACGGCTTTCAAATAAAATTAACCTAACATATAATAATAAAACAAAAAATAATCATAAAATCAAGTAATTATAATAACACATATACCAGCTGCTGGACCTACTGATGATCAATAAAATAAAAATGTTTTTTTTTTTTTTTTACTGATTACAAAATACAAAGTTTTTAAGGAGTAGACAGTATGCAGAAGAAACGATTAAAGCCTGTGTGTTACAAAAACTCTCAAATATGAGCAGAGGCCTTTAGTAGTAGATGTCATATACAAAGAAAAGTTTGAAACACAGATTGACTGCTTGTAGTATCGTCTTCTCTTCCATCGCCTCCCCGCGTTTAAAATAATAACAACTTGGGAGGAGTTCTCCTTGTCACCAAGCACCAGGACATGTGGATTCTGGCTTGTCTCATGATTCAAGTACAGCACTAATTAGTGCCAACCTTAAAATAATAATAAAAAAAAGTTCAGTTAACATGCATTGTGATGATATTTCATTGATACGATCACTTTACAAATTAGTGAATTTAAATGAGTTAAAAGCTATAGCGAATTTCAATTGGTTAAAAGTGATAATTCACTCATAAACTAAAAATCTGTCATCATTTTTTCAAAATATCTTCTTGGAAGGATTTGTATTGTACAACGTGTGTCTTATACAAAATAAATAAAGGTGACTTGATTACACAGGGCACTGTAATTTTAAGTGTTGCTTTTACTTTCAGGAAGAATGTCAATGAGGACCGCTTACAGATTAAATTTTTACAGTCTTAGTGGGGATCTACTATCATTTGCACTAAGAGACAGACTAAACCAGTTTTCACTCCCTCCAGAAATTGTGGCAATATTTGCAGCTAATGTGAGTAAATTTTACCACCCTTTACCCTTTGACTGATTTGGACTTGTAGGGAGAAACAAACGTTCACTGTAAATGAAAGGAAGGTTTGTTGGACGGAATGCAACAATACACTTATTTAACCTCATTTGTCTTTTTTTCATAATTTTTGGAAGTCATAGGTCTTCGTAAAATTGAAAACTTATGTAACATTAATTTAAATAGTTGGCTTACCTTGAAATGGCAGAAATTCTATTGTTGCAATTTTTCCTTCACGAAAAAGTCCATTGTCTATAAACACATTTAGTACTACACACTTAAAAAAAAAAAAAAAAACATGTCAATCAATCTAGCTTCATAAGAGAAATTGCTGTAATTATAGGGTATTTTGATAGATGCATAAGAATATTCAATGTGAATAGACCATAAAAAAAAGTTATGTAAATTTGGGGCACTGGTATAAATAAGAGTGGATTGCCTCACGACTGCACGCTTTTGTTTCGTCTGGGTTTTGAACTTTTTTAACAGAAAATTGCAGGTTCATTCAAATGATTCTCGCATAGTCTGTTGTCTGTTGCATGACTAATGTGTGTCAGCTCAGCTCGCGAGTCGCTCGAGCAGCTTCTTTCACTGGTCCGATCCAATAAATGGTCCGTGTGGCTTTTCTAGCTTAATTCTAATGATTTCGTCAAACTTTCACATTTCACCAGACATTTTTATCAACTTTAAGTAATACTTTTCTAAACAGTTTTGCAGCTAATCTTTTAATGTATTAATGCTGGTGAACAAACAGAAATAGGATTCCTCTCTGGGGGAAACAAATGGACTAAAGGGAATAAAAACATTTTTTAATGTATAAAAAAAGAATAATTAGAGCCTTCAATCCCAGGCCTCTTCACCCCAAAAACCCCAACAGTCTCTTGATCCTAAACTTAGATCCATGGTGACACTTCCTTCTGAGACCAGGGAGATGCAAAGGATGTATTACCAAGTGTACTCTGGCCTTTCAACTACAACCCAGTAGTTTTTCCACTGAGTGCAGTAAGGTGGCCTACATCATTACTCTCCTCACCGGTAAGGTTCTCAATGGGCCTCAGCTTTGTGGGACCAGAAGTCTCCACTTACCACAAACAGTCAACAGTTCATCATGGAGATTAAGAAAGTGTCCCAACATCCAGCCAGTGGGGGTGATGTCGATCATCGCCTGTTGAATCTCTCTCAAAGTACTGGGAGTGCAGCTGAGTTCGCCAAAGAGATTTGTCCTCTGGCTAATGAGAGTAAATGGGATCAAAGAGCCCTACGAGTGACTTTCTACCATGCTTTGTCATCAGAGCTCAAAGATGAGTTAGCATCCGAGATCCTGCCCCTGATCTCGAGTCCCTCATTGATGTAGATATCTGGGTTGACCATAGTCTCAGAGAATGTCAGCAAGAGTGGCAGCAGGAGACCAGCTTACTTGAAGCCACCAGTCCTGTTAAATGACCTCCTCCTCTTGTGGACACGGATGAACCCATGCAGTTGGGGGGAACTCGGATATCCCATGCCAAATGTAATAGGAGGATGAGCGAGAGATGCTGCCTCTACTGTGGCAAGCCAGGTCATGCCAACTGTCCTGAGCTTTCGGAAAAAGCCAAGTCTCGTCCTGGAGTAGGAGGACCTGGGTGAGAATAGGAACAATCCCCTGTTCGGTGACCTCAGGCTTGACGATCCAGGCCACAATCACCATGGGCCAGCAACACCATCAAGTATGCACCTTTATATACTCAGGGGCCGCAGGGAGTTCAATGGACTTTAAGATGGCCCAATGTCTTGCAATTCACCCTGTGACTCTCCAAGAATGCCCTAACATTACTGCAGTTGACACAGTCCACTAGGACTGGGTCAGGTCAGTCAGTGCACTACACCTCTTCACCTAAATGTGGGGAACCACCAGGATTTGATTCAGTTTTGATTGGTTTCCCATGGTTGACTGTTCATAACCCCAATATTAACTGGACTAGAGGCACACTGACAACTCTCAAATAATGTTTTCTACCATTCCCCTGAGCTGAAGCCTTTCCAAGAATCATTTTCAGACAATCTCTGGCCCTGAGAGATTAGCTATGGACAACTATCTGGAGTAAGCTCTGGATAATGGATTCATCCATCCTTCCACATTACTGGCAGGAGCCAGTCTCCTCTTTGTTGAAAAGAAGGATGGTAGTCTCAGACCTTGTATTGATTAACGAAGCTTAAATGACATCACAATCAAGAATCATTACCCCTTCCCTTATGACCACAGCTTTTGAAATCCTGCAGGGGGCCATCTTCTTTACCAAACTAACCTTCGAAATGGATACCATTTCGTCATGTTTGGGAGGGGAACAAATGGAAGACTGCATTTAATAGGCCAACAGGCCACTACGAGGAACCATGTAATGCCATTCGGCCTGGTTAATGCTGTTTTAAGAGAGATGCTTAATATATTTGTGTTTGTTTACTTGGATGATATTCCGATATTCTGCTGCAACCTCCAAAAGCACATTCAGCATGTCAGACAGGTCCTGGTCCAGCTGTTGAAGCGCAAGCTCTGTTAAGCAGGAGAAGAGTGAATTCCATGTCCCAGCTGTCTAATTTCTCAGGTTCTATGTGTCCAAGGACAGCCTCCAGATGGATCCTGGCAAGATCCGAGCAGTCTTGGACTGGCCCCGACCCACTTCAGTCAAGCAGGTACAGCGCTTTCTGGGGTTATCTAATTTATACAAGAGATTCATAAGAGATTTTAGTTTTGTTGCAGAGCCTCTCTCCTCATTCACAAAAAGGTGGGTGTCTCAGATGTGGGGGTAGGAGCAGTTTTGTCACAGAAGAGCAAGAGTGATTACAAGCTTCATCCATGTGCATTTTTCTCTCACCTTCTTACCCCAACCAAGAGAAATTATGACACTGGGAACCGAGAGTTGTTGGCCATTAAGATTATGTTGAAGGAGTGGAGGCACTGGCTTGAGGGCGCCAAAAACCCGTTCCTCATTTGGACAGACCATCCAAATCTCACCTACATTTGGGATACCAAGAGGTTAAACTTACGACAAGCCCATTGGGCCCTATTTTTTAACCAGTTAAAGAGTATTCTCTCTTATCGCCCAGGTTCTAAAAATCTCAAGCCAGATGCAGTTTAACCTATTAACCTGCACCCCGATGCCGGCGTCCTCAACTCCCCTTGTTTGCACTTGTCAATATTTTTGAATAGATTAAATGAAACAGGACAAATTTAATCTTGACAAACTATATATCATTATAAAGATCTAAGCCTCAAGCATCGACAACATATAACTGTTTTTCAATGGAAAGCTTATAAAAAAATTATTTGCTAAATTTGTGTAAGCAGTACACATCAAAACATGAAGAATGAAAATGCAGTACATACCAGATTTGTCATAAATCCTGGTTTAGTTAGAAAGGTAAGGGTCCACTGAATAACATCTCATGAAGCATGTTTAGTCCAACGAAGCAGTAACGTTGTAATATGGATGATAATTCCTTTGTTTATGTTTCAATTCTTCAGTGACATAATTGTTTGTGTCCGTTATGGAGTAACTCACGGTCAGGAACTGTGTCTTGGTAGTAAAAAAAATTTCATGGTTTTGTAGCATACTGTGTCACATACAGAATGAGACGATCCATAAAAAAAGTGAAATATTGTTAACTTGAATTCTAGCGCTCTCTCGTCATGGCTCATGACGCACGCTCTGACGCACCTGTCATTCGAAGGATGCGAACTTAGCGACCACCTTTTTCTTTCTTTATTTTTCTACATTTTATATATTTGTGAGTGTGTTTTATGTTGAATGGGCCTGGATCTGCATGATTACCATCTGTTTGAGTGCAAATCAGCTCGCTACTACTGATGAGAAGAAACAACACCTAGTCTCGTCAAACTTTACTTCTTTTCTTTTCCATTTGAGAGTTTCGTGTTCTGTAAGTTTTGTAACCGAGTTCAACTTCAAGCAGCCACACAACTCTCCATCTTCAGCCAACACCCAACCACGGGCTTCCCAAGACGTCACTTCAGTGACTACTGAACTTCCAACCAATATTGTAAACCCCCTGTCAACGACAACAAAGGGACACCTTCACACAGGCAATGTACCTTCAGACATTTGTACTGGTGTATCGAATATAATTTTAACCTCATTGAGGAACTCAATGCAGGGGTTAATTAAGTGATTGATGGCTGTTCATGTCTATGCAATTTAACGTATTGGGATTCCATATTTCCATTCTCTTAAACTCATCTTTCCCTAACTTTTCATCTGTCCCTAACTTTCGAACCTGCAACTTGTGTGAATGTGTGAGTGCGTGCGTTTATGTGTTAGATTAGTTTATATGTGTTAGATTTATCTAATAAAGCCTTATTCATATTGAAAAGAGAAGTATCTTGTGTTTTGTGCTTACAAGTTAATGTCTTAAACTGCCGATCTTGTTACTGTACTAATTGATAGTGTTTTCCCTATACTTTGGATATTAATATCCAGCACAGATTTGATGTTAAACGGCTCGTTCAGCGAATCACAGGGCGTCCCAGTGATCAGCCGTGAAACAGTGATTCTGTTCAAATTCCATTTCAAATCTTAAATGATTCCCTTTGAACTAAATTGACCTGTTTCCCTTACACCCCCATCCAGGGGGATATTGAGACAGCTGTCATGAGAGCCCAACAGCAACAGCCTGGTCCAGGTAATGGCCCTGTAGAGTTTATCTTCGTCCTTAATTGTATGTTCCTGCAAGCTGGTTCAGAGGAAGTTTTCATGGCCCAAGTTACAGAGAGACGTTCGGGCCTTAGTCTCTGCCTGTCCAGTGTTTGCCCAGCACAAGGAACAAAGAACCAACCCTCATGGTTTACTGCACCCATTGCCTCTCCAGAGACATCTATGGTCTCACATCTCTTTGGATTTTGTCACAGGCTTGCCTCTGTCTCAAGAAAACACGGTAATTCTGGTGGTGATGGATAGATTTTTTTTAAGACTTGTCACCTCTTAACCATGCCTAACCTCCCCTAACCAAACTGCAGAATTTCTGATGAAACGTGTTCAGAATCCACAGCTTTCCCCAGGATATGGTTTCTGATCAGGAGCCACAGTTTACTTTGCAGTTTTGGAAGGCAGTTGGTCGACTCATTGGGTCCTCCATCAGCATGTCCTCTGGCTTCCACCCCCAGCCCAAAGGCCAAACTGAGAGGGTAAATCAGGACATCGAGAAGACACTGAGGTGCCTGGTTGCTGACAACCAATCCACTTGGAGCTTTCGATTAATTTGGGTTGAATTCACTCATAAATATTTGTACTACTCTTCTCTAGGCATGTCCCCCTTTGAGTGTCTGTATGGATTCCTTCAAGATCCTTAGAAAGATTAACCCGGTTTCCTTTCATCTTCTCCTGCCCAGGTCCATGGAAATCCATCCTACTTTCAATGTTTCTCGATTAAAACCAGTGGTTTGTTCCACTTTGTCTCCAGCCAGTAAATCTGCCCCAGCTCTCCATATGATTGATGGTCAGCCAGTGTACACAGACTGCAGGCTGCTGGATTTCTGCCGGGTACGAGGAAGTGTTCAGTACCTGGTAGACTGGGATAATTATGGCCCCGGTATATCTTGGATAAGACTCTCATCTCAGACTTTCACCAAGCCCAAAGTTACCATCAGGGGAACGTCAGGAGGCATTCCTATGGGAGGGAATTCTGTAATGGGCTTGTCTCTGCATTGCTATTTTCATTCTGGCCTGCAGGGGTCACTCTCCTTGAGCAAATTGTCATGTTCCCTCCAGAAATGCAGATGGCTCTTGCATTATGAACTCTAGTCTCTCCGCTCCTTCAGAGGGCACCATCACCCCATACCATGTTCAGTACCCTGCTCTAGAAGTCTTCACAGTGCACCCGATACCCGTCGACCCCGGACCCGACCCGGGACCCGTACGGGTTCGGGTCTATATTTTAAATCATCAGCCGGGTCCGGGTCGGGTCCGAATCTATTACCTCGGGTCCCGGGTCTGTTTAACATTGTGTGTAATACCCGTGCGATCGCCGATCAGAGTCATCTGACTCGGAGAACATCCGGCCGTTATCAAAGACTGCTTGTGTTTTTTGTAACTTGCAACTTGTAAAATTAGGAAAAGAAAAGAGTGAGCCAAAAACAGTGATCTCTCTCTCTCTCTCTCTCTCTCTCTCTCTCTCTCTCGCTCGCAGACTCAATAGTTAATACAAGTGCACACACGGTAATGCTTGCAGACTTGACACACTCATGTTTAATATATTTCAAATCAGCAACACAATCTGAGGTGAACTGTCACATGAATGTTTTCTATTACGCTCAAATTGCGTTAAGGCATTTTAGGTTGATAAAGCTAGCACGCATGTGCAGTCATATTTCTATGGCAAGCAGTGAGGGACACTTCGACCGCCAAACCGCGTTTTACATTTTCTCCCATTTTTATAATATTATAAATGAACCGTTTCATCTTAAAGTTTTAGTGGTTCAGATTCAGACTCGATGCTGAGCAGAGAGCACAGACAGAGATCAGATGATAGTAAATAAATAATGTCAGCGGCCATGGCATTGCACGAGCGATCGTTATTATAGTTCAAAAGGCAAACAGTCTAAGTTATTATGCGAATTAACTCGAGTCAGAATGTACATGTGCACAGTAGCATTTGTCATCCATCACCGTGACATCAAGTGGACTTTTGAAGCTGAAATAATGAGTGGATTCAGCTTGGACTTGGAATAACGAGAGGAATAACATGAATAACTTTCTTGACGGAGGATTGTAATGCATCACAGGCAGTCAGGTACAAGGAAGAGAGACCACGGCTCTTTAAATTAGGTAAGACAAAAAGCTGTATTCTTCGCAACAGGTTTATTGACTTGTAATAGCAATTTAAGGTGGAATATGTCAACGTCGGGTCCAGTCGGGTCTGTGTCTTCCCGGCGGGTTCGGGTCCAGATTTCAAGTAATATACGAGTCCGGGTCGGGTCCGGGTAGGCATTTCTCGGATCTACATGGGTCCGGGTCCAGCTTTTGAAATAATAGACGGGTCCGGGTCGGTTCGGTGTAGTACATTACGGGTCTCTGTCGGGTTCTGGCAAGAATTTTTGTACCCGTGAAGACCTCTACCCTGCTCATCAGCTTTGATCCCTCACAACTGTGTTTGACCCTTTATAAGTCTGTTTGTTTCCTGCGATTGTGTTCAGTCTTGAGCCTATGCTTCCTGTGTATCTAGTTGCCAGTTGTCAAGTTAAGTTTGATTGTTCTTGGACCCTTGAGTCTTTTTTGTTTGATGGTAGCTAAGTTGAATATGTTTATTATTATTATTATTTTTGTTTGTTTACTCTAGTAAAGATTATTTTTACTGGGAGTAGCTCAATGAGTAGTTTCTCACTCTTAGAACACCAGAGACCTGGGTTCAATCCCTTCTTTAGGCAACCTCGATACAATCAGTCCAAGGGAAGTTTAATAAAAAAGCACATCCATAAAAAAAGTGTCTCACATGGCTCTAGAGGTGAACAAAGGTCTCCTGTAGCGTATTGATTAATTTTTGTAATAAAAATTGTCATATTCAAAATGTAATAATGATTTTTAACCCTCTTGCGCTCACAGTTGTTAACGAAGCAGTTCCCGGGGAATTATGTATGAGGCCAGCTTCATTTAATATTGGACAATGAAGAGAAAGCACGTTACATCAAGGAGGCAGTTCAGTCAAAATATAATGTCAGCAATTTAGTAATTATATAAATGTTACAACATTTATATTTGATTATTTACAACACATGAGCTATAAAATTACAATTCCCAGTGGATTTGAATGATAGAATGTGGATGTATCTATCAGGAAACGGCAACAGTTCATTCTCTATTTAGTCCATTATAGAAGGCTGAAAAGATGCAGATGTGGACCCATTAAATGTCCCTCGTCCATTGCAACATCTTGCTGGGCCTGCTCTGGATCTGGCAGACTCTTGAACCTTCAATTAGCTTAAAACAGAGCAGTACAAGAGTGATATGATCCCTTGGCTCTAGCACACCTTAATAACAACTATGATCTGTTACTATAGGTGTAGGCTATGAATTAATTAATTATGTGTATGCTTGCCTAAAAATAAATTTTTAGTCTGGAACCACCAACCAGAGAAGAGCTGAAGTGGACACCACCACCTGGGGAGGTTCTGCAGCAGAAGCCGCCACATCGGGAGGAAATGGAGTAGTTTCAGAAATGGACTCCTGAACTGGAATGAGCTCAGCAGTGAACTCATAAACTTAAGTGTCATTACACTTTGACGTTACATTTACATTCATGTATTTGCCAGATTCTTTAATCCAAAGTAACTTCCGCTGCATAAGGTACACATTTTATCACGTTATATTACCCAAACAGTAGCCTATACTTTGTTTTTTTTTTTTTAATGTAAGAAAACATTTGACAAGCGTGCAACTCTCATTGCAAAATTCACATACTGATTTGTGGATTAAAAAAATGTGTCCATGATTTCACATTTTGATGCAGGTGTGTGAATGTGTTTTGCACAATATTCACTGCAGCAATAATAGCAAAACATGTGAGCTTATGAGCTTCTTGATTTGTGATTCATAGAATAAGATTTGTGCACCTGCAGTGATGGATTCAAGAAGGTGTAACTGTTGTGTTGTGTTTGTGGGAGAGAGAAAACAAAAAACGTATACGTTTGCAACTTTAGTCTGCGACTTCAAATTGACTGGTACACATGTGTATTCTCTACAAATCCCACTGTCACAAATGCTCAGTTGTTTTGCACCGAAAATACCTTCATACACTTTTGTGGAACTTGTTTCATCTGTGGAATAGAGACCATTTTAAATCCAAGGTCTTACTTTACTAGGTCATATGCTCTCTAGCTTAAACCTATTTTTGTTCTGGTGTAGGAAGCACAATTTGAACCTTGTACACTTCCCAGTTTTAATGTGGGCATGGGGACTATTCATTGATTACCTGACACTTATATCTGCTGAGCACATAGACTACTAGAGGAGGGTATTTATTTGCTACTATATTTACGTGTCTTCCATTTTATGTGAGGCTTAAGACAGCAGAGACCATTTTGACCTGTTTCTGTTGTTTCGTGTGACCTAGTGTATCTGTGGTCTTAGAAAGGCTCACTGGGCCTCCATTCAAACCTCTGGAGTCAGCTCTGAGAGTTTTCTGACTTTTACTGTGGTGCTGTTGATGGTGAACAGTGAATAGGCTTGAACAGTGGTCATTCATATCTAGTGTCATATCTAGTCTGACTTGGAGATATGGGCTAGTTGAATAACTGTTGCTTGTAGCCTTGCATAGATCAACAGCTTAATGCACATATGAAAGGGTATTGGTTCTTCTATGTGGGCATCACACAGTCATCACACTTGGGGGTGATCCCATAGAATAGACTCCTGACATATCTCTGTCACATTTCCCTATTCAGAAACCAAGATGTTTTGTGTTCCTCGTGCATAAAGTTGAGCAATTTACCTGCTGTTTAAATTCACTGTAATCCCCATTCACTGCCCACATTTTGATTTCAGGAAATCACTTAGAGAATGCAGAAAATGATACAAATATTCATGGGCCCAACCTCCTGCCTGCCTGTGACACAACAGATGTTATACGCTTTGACAACATGCAGTCTAGCCGAAAGAAGATATTATCAAAAATAGATTTTTTTTTGTTTGTTTGTTTTTTTTAACAATAGATGTAAATTATTGGTTTAAGATATTTGATTTGAAACTGCCCAGTTGAGTAGGCTAGCATCAACAAATGGCATTGACCCGTTTTTACCAGTGTCCATTATAACATTTTGCACATTGCATTCAATATTTTTGTTATTCAGTCTCTATTTTTGTTATTCGGTATATTTAAATATACTGTACATAGTCATTGTGCCATTTTGACAATATATAATGCCACACTTGTTGTTCTTGAGTAACATTAGTAGTTCAGATGCAAAAGCCAAAAAGGTATTTTCTTCTAAAATTAGAATTTTTCTCAGGCTCCTATATTTATGTTTACGTTTAGTTAATTCATTTTAATGGCAATGAAAATAACCTATTTATTGCCATTAATGTGAAATGACTGAACCTATCCAACATTTCAAACGGCACTTAGAGGCTTTTGCAGCTGAACTCTTAATTTATTTATTTATACATGCTGCTGTTTACAATTTAGTTTGGGTCACACTTTAGGGGTCCAATTCTCACTATTTACTATTACCTACAACTTTTGCCTCAATAAACTCCTAATGTACTGCTTACCAATAGTTAATAAGGTAGTTGCTACGTTTAGGTATTGGGTTAAGGAATCAAAAAATATTTTAATGCTGGATAAGTCATCAATGTGTGCTTTATAAGAACTAATAAACAGCTAATATGCTAGTCATATGCATGCTAACGATAAGCAACTAGTTAAAAGTGAGGACTGGTCCTTCAAATTAAGTGTTACCTTTTTTAACAGCAGAGGGCGACATCAGTACATGTTTAAACTCAGCTACCAGGACCATATGCTTACCTTTTTTGGCTAATAGAAGTACAAATCATGAATATGAAGACTTTTTTTTTTTTTTTTTTTTTTTCTGGTGGGCAAAGGGGGTAAAAACATGTAATTGTCATACCCTATAGGATAAATAAAAGTACACATACATTAGACTGAGTGTGGTGACTTCTTGTTATCTCTTTCAAGACTACAGTAGGAACATTTTATTGTTCAGAGGTTGCTTTTACTGTGAATGAACTTGAGGACAGACAGGAAATATTGGGAGAGGAGAGAGGTGAAAAGGACCAGGAAAGGCCCTAAACCTGGACTTCACCTCAGCTGAGCAACATGCCAGTGCATTACCATCAAGACAAATTTTTCTACAAAATGCTCATTTGATCACTTTCATTTCCAGGTGGACAAACACCACTCAGACTACCAAACTACCAGGCAATCAGTTTGGAACTGGATATTTCTACAGGTCTGTCATTTTCACTGTAGATGCAATACCGCACTCTAAAAAATGCTGGGTTATTCTCATTTTTTACCCAAATCATGGGTTCTCAGTGCTGTTTTGAGTAAGTCATGCCATCTCTCAGCTATGCATGAAACGCGAGGCCGCCGTCTAGTTCATAGTTCCCCAACAAATTCGGCGACACACAGTTTTACATTTCAGTAAAAAGCGATTATAGAAAACGGTTGAATACACTTAAATTAATATAAATGTATGTAATTAATATAAATTTTATATAAACGTGTCATGAAAAGTAACCAGAGGAATGGAAACAGGTGAGGATTAATCAATTAGTAAAATGAGGAACGGAACATGACCAAATAGGGATAACACAAAGGAACAGAAGTTCCTGACTGTGACAGTTCGCCCCCTCCCAGAACGGTGCGTCCTCACACTGAGAGAGATAGTCCAGCGGGGGTTCAGGAGGTGTGCGTGAGGCAGGGGGCAGGCAATGGAGAGGGAGCATGGAGCATAGTACCAGGGTGGAGTGGATGGAGGGAGGAGCCAGGGAGGAGTTCGGAGCAAGGGAAGCTAGATGGTCATCCAGAGGCCACAGGGAGCCTATTGCCAAGGCGGATGAGTCGAAGGACCGAGGTGGAGTCCAGGGCTCTGAGGCTGGAGGCAGAGACAGGGAATGGAGCTGGAGACTGGAAGTCTCGATGCTAATAAAAGGCTGTCTGAGGGTGAGCTGAGGGGCTGACAGGCACCACCGGAGATAGGGTTGAGGAACTGGCTGGTTTGAGAAGAGGCAGGACAGGGGAGCTGGGAGGGAACACAGAATGACTTGGGCTGGGCGGAACCAGCGGAGACGAAGGAGATTCAGGGTAGGGGGGAATGAGTGGAGACACAGGAGATTCAGGGCTGGGCGGAATGAGTGGAGACGCTGTAGATTCAGGGCTGGGCGGAATGAGTGGAGACGCTGTAGATTCAGGGCTGGGTAGAACCAGCAGAGACACAGGAGATTCAGGACTAGGCGGAACCAACGGAGACACAGGAGAATTGGGTA
This sequence comes from Carassius auratus, assembly GCF_003368295.1. NCBI lineage: Eukaryota > Metazoa > Chordata > Actinopteri > Cypriniformes > Cyprinidae > Carassius > Carassius auratus. Next base: position 35,985,762 of record NC_039251.1, read on the forward strand.
ATGCCTTCCCAAACCAATCTATTAAATCCATCTGGAAAATATCCATAAGTTCCTCATAGTATTGTTCAGTGACCAGTTTCAACTCACCCTCAGCCCTCGATCTTCACCAAAACTCACTTGGGAATGGACGTTGCTGGCTCACCCACTTGGTCAGATGGTGATCACGGCCCAGGCTCCATGGCGTTGATCGACTCAGTCACGGTTGGCTCAGGCAGTACTTCCAGTGCTGGAGTGTAAATCAAGCACACGACAAAGAACATATATATGAAGAGTTATTTTAATGATCCATGAAAAGGAATAAGGCACATCCAAACACAAATCCAAATAATTGAACATTACATTAATAGCGGACAAAACAGAACTGAACAGACAGGGTTTAAAAAGCATGAAAAGTAATCAGAGTAATGGAAACAGGTGGGGATTAATCAATTATCAAAATGAGAAATGGAACATGACCAAATAGGGATAACACAAAGGAACAGAATTTCATGACTGTGACAAAATGTAATTTAAGTGTATCCCTTTAATTTTAAATAAATATTTTTTTTTTTTTTTCTAAAATGCTTGTTAAACAAGTTTACATGTATGTTAAATTGTAAACTATGATGTATTCACCCAAATAAATTAAAATTTTCTTCTTCTTCTTTTTTTTTTTCGTGTGTGTTCTTGCAAAATAATAAATGTTAATCTTTTGATTATTAATGTTGCTTATAGTAATTCTGTTGTCACGATCATTAGATGGAGTGCCCATGAGCTTCAGTAGAGGGCACTCCACTCAGGACCTTTCCACCCATCAACCACCAGATGTCACTTGGACACTAGCACCTTTCATACTGTTGCACCACACCCAAACTACATTACCCATAGTCACTGCATCACAATCACCCTGCGACACCTGCACCTCATTTACACACACATATAGAAAGCACACTCACTCTCACTCACTGCGAAGTCTTGATTTGCAGTGTCTGTCATTTTTGAGCGTTTCCCTTGTGTTTGATCTCTCTGTACCTGACCTTTGGATTGTTTATACCGACTCTGATTCTCTGCTGCCTGCCCCCGACATCTGCTTGTTCCTGTTTTCGATTCTGGTTATCCCTATATACCTGACGCCGTTGCTGATCATTGCCTGTCTGACCAATCTCATTAAAAGTTCTGCACATGGATCCGAACCTCTCTGTCTCATCATTACATCTGTGAGGGATTCTTAATTTCCAGCACATTTTAAGCCAGCAATATAATAATTTTTAAACAATAGTTGACTTTTAGTTAACTGTGCACAAATGCTGGGTAAAACAACCCAACTTGGGCAACCCAGCACTAGGTCAATACTGGACAGAACACATGCTGGGTTATTTTGATGCAGTTGGTGGTGTTAAACATTTTTACCCACCATGCTGGGTTGTTTAAGATCGATTAAGGTTACACAATATTAATTCCAATTTTCCCCCTCATATGCTCATATTACCTTAATTTTATACTTTTTTAGTTTAAAAATAAATAAATAAAAGAGAAGATGTTAAGTTTTACAAATTAAGGGTTTTATTAAGGTCTTCTTTAGAAAGTGCATAAAAAGCACAGCAGTTCAATTGCCTTCCTTTCGTGTAGCAGAATTATAAGAATTATAGTGTTTCCTGGTGTGTTTATTTGCCATATATATATAAATGTTACTCTTCAAGGGTGGGCATTAAATGAGCAAGTGGATATGGTGTAAGTGGATGCGAGAAACATCATTGACCAGTACTGGCCAGTGAAGACAACAGATCATCACCTTCTAGTTCATAGTGTTGCCCAGAGCCATATTATACAGTATAGCGAGACTGATACATTTCCCTCTCTTTAAGTAGAACAGCAGAAAGAGCTGGAACAAAGGGTTTGATGGTGATTTTGTCATTCAAACATCAAAAATGTCTTATGTCATGCACTGGAGCATAACTGATTTGAAACCCACCACCTTTTTCAACATATCTTCCTTTTTAACATGTATCTACATTTATGTTGTTTCTCTGGCCACACAGAAAATAATGGGTTGATGAATATGCACACTTCAAGAAAACACTCATAATCATTGTGAAACTGTGTGATAAACATGCTTTTTCAATACTATTATGATTTAAAGTATAACTAAGTATGTAATCAATTAAATATTCTTTCATCGTTCTGATGAATGTATCATCTACATAAATGGTATTATTAATTGTTTTGAGAGCAACTGACCTTAGTTTGGTGAAATATGTATAACTGACTGGGAATATGACTGTAGTAAATTGAATAATTTGAAATGAGAAAGCATAACAAAATATGAACAGTAAAAGTACAATTAAATGAAATTAAGTAAACAGTATTTGAACTGTAAGCAACATCTGGGGTTCCATTTTGATGAGTGAATGAAAACTACTAGAGAGACAGGAGAGAGAAAAGGATAAGTTGAAGTCTGGGGGAGGGTGAGAAAGAGACAGATTAGTGGGGTGTGTGATTGACTGGAACGGGCACAGACAGTGATGGAGGCCTGAAGTATGTGACATGCATTTATGTGAGACACCACCAATATCCTGATAAGGAAGCTCCTCACCATGCTGCTCTTGACAGCTGATCTCATGACTTCCTGTCTGCTGAAAGGCAGTAAGTCAAGATTCTGTCCTTGCTGAAAGAAAAGAGGCTATTGTCAGGATTTTCCAGCTACTCCTAAAGGATAAAGAGCACTTCTCAGACTGCACTGCTACACTTATATTTATTTCATTTTATTTAATTACTTATTTATTTATTTGTAAGACTGTTTGCACAGTTTTGTCCAAATGTTCTGATTCAATACAAGTTATGTTCAATAAACAGTATTTAATGACACAGAAAATGTAATTGAAATAGTGAAAATTTATTTAGCAAATTTCAGTTTTAATAGAAATACAGGTGCATCTCAATAAATTAGAATGTCATTGAAAAGTTCATTTCATTAATTCAAATCAAATTGTGAAACTTGTGTATTAAATAAATTCAGTCCACACAGACTGAATTAGTTTCAGTCTTTAGTTCTTTTAATTGTGATGATTTTGGCTAACATTTAACAAAAACCCACCAACAAATCAGAATTAAATTAGAAACCTCAACAAATTAGAATACTTCATAAAACCAATAAAAATATTAGTTAATTGTTGGCCTTCTGGAAAGTATGTTTATTTACTGTACATGTACTCAACACTTGGTATGGGCCTTTTCACTTTAATTACTGCCTCAATTTGGCAGTAAAAAAACAGAGGTGTTAATTATAGGACCTAAAAACTCTGCTTGTAATAACCTAGAACACTAAGACTTGATGGTTGCTCTGTCAATTCTTCGTCATCAGTTAGGAACCTAGGTGTGCTATTTGATCGCAATCTTTCCTTAAAAAGCCACGTTTCTAGCATTTGTAAAACTGCATTTTTCCATTTCATAAATATATCTAAATTACGGCCTATGCTCTCAATGTCAAATGCAGAAATGTTAATCCATGCATTTATGACTTCAAGGTTAGACTACTGTAATGCTTTATTGGGTGGTTGTTCTGCACGCTTAATAAACAAACTACAGCTAGTCCAAAATGCAGCAGCAAGAGTTCTTACTAGAACCAGGAAGTATGACCATATTAGCCCGGTTCTGTCAACACTGCACTGGCTCCCTATTAAACATTGTATAGATTTTAAAATCTTACTTATTACTTATAAAGCTCTGAATGGTTTAGCACCTCAGTATTTGAATGAGGTCCTTTTACATTATAATCCTCTACATTCGCTACGTTCTCAAAACTCAGGTAATTTGATAATACCTAGAATATCAAAATCAACTGCGGGCGGCAGATCCTTTTCCTATTTGGCGCATAAACTCTGGAATAACCTACCTAACATTGTTCGGGAGGCAGACACACTCTTGCAGTTTAAATCTAGATTAAAGACCCATCTCTTTAACCTGGGTTACACATAACATACTAATATGCTTTTAATATCCAAATCCGTTAAAGGATTTTTAGGCTGGATTAATTAGGTAAACCGAAACCGGAAACACTTCCCATAACACCCTATGTACTTGCTACATCATTAGAAGAATGGCATCTATGCTAATATCTGTCTGTTTCTGTCTTATTCCGAGGTCACCGTAGCCACCAGATCCAGCCTGTATCCAGATCAGAGGGTCACTGCAGTCACACGGATCCAGTACGTATCCAGACATGATGGTGGATCAGCACCTAGAAAGGACCTCTACATCCCTGAAAAACAGCGGAGACCAGGACAACTAGAGCCCCAGATACAGATCCCCTGTAAAGACCTTGTCTCAGAGGACTTCCAGGACAAGACCACAGGAAACAGATGATTCTTCTGCACAATCGTTCAGGGCAGTAGGTCCTTTCTTTGTGGGGAAGTCGTGGCCTAATGGTTAGAGGGTTGGACTCCCAATCGAAGGGTTGTGAGTTCTAGTCTCGGGCCGGACGGAATTGTAGGTGGGGGTAGTGCATGAACAGCTCTCTCTCCACCTTCAATACCACGACTGAGGTGCCCTTGAGCAAGGCATCTAACCCCCAACTGCTCCCCGGGCGCCGCAGCATAAATGGCTGCCCACTGCTCCGGGTGTGTGCTCACAGTGTGTGTGTGTGTGTTCACTGCTCTGTGTGTGTGCATTTCGGATGGGTTAAATGCAGAGCACAAATTCTGAGTATGGGTCACCATACTTGGCTGAATGTCACTTCACTTTCACTTTTCAATCTGACTTTGCAGCAGCCTGGAATTGAACTACTGGTTTCGTCTGGTCAGAGGAGTACTGTCCCCCAACTGAGCCTGGTTTCTCCCAAGGTTTTTTTCTCCATTCTGTCACCGATGGAGTTTCAGTTCCTTGCTGCTGTCGCCTCTGGCTTGCTTAGTTGGGGTCACTTCATCTACAGCGATATCATTGACTTGACTGCAAATAAATGCACATACACTGTTTAAACTGAACAGAGATAACATCACTGAATTCAATGATGAACTGCTTTAACTGTCATTTTGCATCATTGACACACATCATTGACACACTGTTTTCCTAATGAATGTTGTTCAGTTGCTTTGACGCAATGTATTTTGTTTAAAGCGCTATATAAATAAAGGTGACTTGACTTGACTTAATTTTGTATATTAATATTATTTGTTTATATTTCCTTCCTGTGCTTAACATACTGTTATGTACTATTGATGTGCATTGTTATTTTTTTCTAACAGATTGTTTCCCTCTGGAATAGAGATTTTATGTTGTTAGAAGTCTCAGTGAGGGTTCAAAAGTGTTAGGGCAATAAACTACTGTACTCTTACCTCTCCCAGTTCACACAAAATGTGTACAAAAATAACACTGTGAAAAGATTATTCTTAATAAAAGTAGCATAATACAGCATCATGTTCTTTAGTTCCCTGACTTGATGACAGTACACTTATACTCATATAATTGTTCTTAAATTGTTTCTATTTCTGGAGGCTGTGGTCCAGTTGGAACACTGATATCTGGAGTCCTCTACAAATCTGCACTTCTCCCTTTGGCATGTTCTTCTTTTCATTTTACCCTTGAGGTGGGAGAAAAAATGAGTCTCCCATCTGGTACAGCAGGCAGGCTGCATGTAACTCTCCACTGAGTGTGTCTGTGTTGTACACTTCATACGGCCCGAAGCTTTGAATTAATGCATACACATCAAGCTGTACAGTTATATGGAATAAGGGGGTTTTTTCTTGCTACTGTGTTTCTGCAATTGCTGAGAAAATAAATGGCTGGCCAAGTATACTGTATACATATGATGATGAACATTGTGTTTTCAGAAATTGATTGCTTAATTAAGAAATTAATGCAATTCCAAAAACATCCAAAAACCCACCTAAATAGTAATAACCACTATATGTACAATTCATTTTGAACAGTGTTAAACACTTAAACACAAAGACAGAAAAGGTTTTTTACACAACCTTTTCAAAGACTTACCATGCTACGCCTGCAGTTTACTTTGACCCTGCCACACAATGAAACATTTTCTTTAAGAAATGTTATTTTTATTCCATATCTGTGTCTATATCTAATTTTCCTCATACATGTTTTATGTTTTTCAAGTTTTGACCAACTGGCCAATTAATTAACATCAAATGTCCTTTAATGTTTTTAAAGAATCAATGATAGTTGCCTCCCATTCTCAATCCCAAAATCATGAAATCCCAAAATCTGAAGCATGATTACGGGCCTTCAGTATCACTGTTAAGATACTAAAAGTTAAAAGGGTCTAACTAAAAGCTAGGTAAACTTAAGCTTATCTTAGCGTCAAGACCACTCCAGAAACAGTCCTTTACCAGATCCTCATCCCCAGGGAAAAGGTCACTATACTGAATTAATTCCTCCACAAAGAGCTCAATTGGTCGGCCATCTTGAAAAATGGAGCAAAGCACACCTACAGGGTTGAATGAACTTTTAGCTGGCTCCATACCTGGTCTGGGATTCAATAAAGCTGCTTGATCCGGGTTTGGCGAAGTTTTGTAATGATGAGCCAAAGACGTTCAGATCCAAATGCAGCGCTTTATTAAAGAATGGTCAAACAGGCAGATACAGGAATGGTGTCAGGTGTGTCAGGGATAACCAGAGTCGAAACCAGAAACAAGCAGAGATCGGGGAAGGCAGCAGGGAGAAACGCTCGGGAATGACAAACACAGGGAGAAACGCTCGGAAATGTTAGACAGACTAAACAAGACTTTCCAGTGAGTGATGCTGCTTTTATGTGTGTGTTTAAATGAGGTGCAGATTGATATAGATAAAGATAAAGATATAAATCCTTACCAGGGGTGAGAAGCCCAAAAGCATCAGCAGCCAAATGAGGTTGCAAGTTCTGTCATCATCAGCATAATTCAACAAGTCAGTGTTTTCCAAAACCATAGGTCCAATGAATATTCGCAAACAAGCACTGCAAAGTTAAGTGGTTGGGACAACAGCTATGTAGTTCCTATATATTTCCCTTTTTTGTATCATATGGACTTTATAAATCATTATCTTGAGCAAAATAAGCAAGCTGACATTCAGCACAATCTATATATTTCATTTATAATATACTGTATACAAATGTAATGTCTTTAAGCTTGACAAGAGCTGTTTTTTGAAGAATGTTGTTTGTGCATCTGTACTCTTATGTGTAAGAAAAAGTTGATGTCCATGATTAAATCCAGAAATAAAGTAGAATAAATGAAAAAAAATTATAATAATAATAATAATAATAAGTTGCTATGTATGTAATTTAAAGCAAAAAATCTGGCATTAATTCAATCTTAAATTGATTAATGACATATGACATATTTCCGATAATACTGTTTCATGACTATCAAGCTGATTTTTTTAATGGTGCACTTTATGTATGTTAGTTAAGTAGAGTTGTTCCGATTCCGATACTAGTATCGGAAATATCTCCGATACCACAACAAATTCTGGCATCGGCATCGGCGAGTACATGAACCCATATACCGATCCGATACCATTTTCTTAAAAAATACCTAGTTATGACCGCAAGCTTTGCCTAACCGCTGCACGGTTCTTCTTCGCTGCTCAAAATGCATTGAAAACACAGGAAGTTGTGCTGTGTTGCCACAAGCAACCCCTGTTTAGAGCAGCGAAGAAGAAATGAAAACGCGTTAGCAGCCCTTATCTATATATGACTGGATCACTCATCACATTCTAAACTGCCAAAAGACAGTGAAGCCGCTACTTTATTATAGATCAGTGGTTAGCAGTATGTCTCTGTAGTACCGGTAGTTACAGACTCTCGAGTATATTCAGTACCGGCAGCTGCGTTCAGTCGCTTCCGTGTAAGTCAAAGCGCAGGGCTCCAGACAGTAGCCGAATATATACTAGTGTCTGTGAATATTAAACTGCAAAATACTATTTAAATATTACTCCCGCAAAATCTACATCTCTGTGGGTGACTGGCACAGATGCGCGAGAGCTCGCTGTTTTGTAGTCTCTGCTGTGTGTCATGAGGACACGAACGCATAAACCGTCACTTCATGAGAATTTACCGTTTCATTTGAGAATACTGTCATATCATAAACACAGACACTCAAAGATCTTCATGGCAGCCCATTAAAATAAATGTTTGGTTTACATGAGTAAATTGACAATATATAAAGCTACTGTTGTAGCCTACAGTAATAATAATACGTCTCTATAATAATAATAATTATGCCTAGATGGTTGCTTGTTTTTTACTTGTTTTGTTGTAAAGAGATTATCTGATTAATAGATCTTTTTTTTATATTCCTAGACTTATTTGTTGCAGTTTTTTTATACAGTTATATTGTAAAACTTAAATACCTTTTTTAGTTTGCGGTGTTAGATTTTTGGCTGCATATGCATATGCAAGTTCTTTTTTGCATATGAAAATAAATAATACTGTCAAATTCATGTTAGATAATAAAAATACTGTAATAAATACAGTAGTTCACCATGTATTTGTTCATGTTTTATTGAGGGATCTGTCTGAAGCACACCATAAAAAGAATTCTAGCAATTTACACAGGGCTAGTAGTATATACAGCTGTATATACAGATACACACCCAGGTATCGGATCAGTACTCGGTATCGGCCGATACCCTGAGCCCAGGTATCGGAATCGGTATCGGGAAGAGAAAAAGGGTATCGGAACATCTCTATAGTTAAGCAGTGATTTACATAATTGTACTGGAGATGCACCCCAGATCTGTTAGTGGACTAATTTCTACAGAGGTTACACCTCCTGAAATTGGACCAACAAGTACAAGGGTTTAATACTGAACTGAAAGAGATTCTTTGTCTTCATTGATCAATGTAGCCAGGCAGATTTTGGTGCTGTTAATCTTTCATTATTTCAACAAGCATATAATGTTTTGAAAACTAGTATTCAGGAAATTAAGAAAATTCCATTATTGTTATGAGATATGATGCATATTGTGTTACATTAAAAAGTGGTGTCATCATCATAAGGCATGAATAAGACAGCATACAAGATAAAATTCTAAAGAAAGTGAAGAGTTAATAATGTTGAGGGGAGGTTCTGAGATTATGGGTAACTGTAGCGAATCAGCTCAAAGGGGGAAATATGAATAATCAGTCTTAATTATAAATATTTAGATCTGCTGTAAGCATTTACTTGAGCTCGCAGTGTCAACTGTCGGTCAATTTTACTGTCAACGTTACTTTACTGTTTAAGGGAAATAACTTTCTTACTGTACAATACTACTCAGAGCATGTAGCTAAAATCTGTATGATTAGGGACTTCAGTTGTGAACAACTTCAAGTGTGATATAAGACTTTATTAGACACATAAACACTTAAACTAGTCTAACATACACATACACATACACACATGCATACAGTGGACATAGGAAAAAGGGTTAAAGCTTAAGCAGTAAAGAGATGAGAAATAAAATCCATGAAGCTATCATACAATTTGATATTCAGCAGATCTGCAGCCTTAAGGAATAATCAGTTTCTTAGTTCAAACACACCTTTGTAAAAGGTGCCATTGCTACTTAATGTGTCAATGAATAAGACTAAGTTTGATACTTGCACGTGTCGCCTGTTTGAAAAAGAGTCCTGATGCACTTTGGGGCTCCAGTTGGTCTCTGCTGAAGTGAGAAGATGAGAAAGACCAATTCGAATCCGTGGATCTTGATAAATGGAAAGTTTAAGCTGAAGACCTGGCACAAGATTAGGGTGGTTTTAAAGGCTCTTAGCTCAGCATCTTCTCATGGAATTCCATAATTTAAAATAACCGCCCTGATCTGGCGATGTCACACCCTCAGGATTTGTGTGAGCCAATGTTACCTTCTGGAAAGAAGTTTTACTACTCTTTGTTTCTAGTATGGTGTCTTGCAAATAAAATTAGATTGGGGCATCAAGAGAAGAATCTTTAAAATTCTTAAAAATCTAATAGGTATCAACATATAACATACACTCTCATTTAGATCATGAAAATACGAACTCATAGATACCAAACATCATATAGATTAGGTTATATAAAACACATACAATACACAAAAGATAATAGTACAGTAACACCATACACAATGCCATAAAGTATATGTGAATTAATTCAAAGAAAGGATTTTCTATTAATTAATCAGAGAAGAGTCCCTTTTTATGTGCATTATGTGACTGTTTTTGAGAGTCTTGGGTTAAGAGTTGCTTTGCCACATTCCTGGGAGCCGTAAACCTAGTGTTATCTGTGCGTTTGGTTGCTTTGGAACCAGAGTCCTGTTCTACCTTTTTTGAGGTGATAGTTGGATTCTGGGGAAAGGGTCCATTGACCCTTTGGTTAGATGAGGGGGCATTATATATTATTTGTTAAATATAACAAATAGTTGTGGGTCTGATTGGTCCAAATGCTACAGTAACAACTCAAATAGTAACAACTTTCAAATAGTCTTATACTCTTTTATCAGTGCTTATTGCACAACACAGCAGTGCAAGGCTTTTCTCTTTAACTTTCTTAGAAAGGAGTGGTGCAACACTATATAGAATGTTTAAGAATTGAAGAACTAAATTTGTAAAGACTGCATTCATAGTTTCTTAACATGAAGTTCTTCAGAGCTTTTGGGCCGTACAATTTTGATAGACCAAGAAGATTACTGTAGATGTAATAACTATTATTAGAGAAGCTATAAAAGCTTTATCAACTTTAATCCAACAGAAAATCAGCAAACTATTTGAAGATGTCTTATAGGGCCCCAGTGGTCTGTAAACAGCAGCAATAACAAAAAACAACATTGGGTCTCATTCTCTAATAATTGAATGGATTTTGTATTTATATGCATAGAAGAACTTTGAATGAAAAAAAAAAAAAATCTGCCTAATTCACAACACACGTGTATGCACACAAATTTGTGCATAGCTCCGCCCCGAAGAGCGGGTATGTAAGGAGCAATGCGAGCAACTCAAATTCAAGCTTTTGAATTGCGGTTGATACATCGCTCCTCATGACGGCCACGATCGCTGTGTCACGTGTCTGGGCTTCCAGCATGCTAAGGCTGCGTTCGTGGATGGCTCATGTTCTTATTGCAGGGACATGACCATCTCGTTGTTGAGATCGTGACTCGATTACCTTAAAAGGTATAGAGTCCCCTCTGCCACACCCTGTTCTAACTCTTCTCGTAAGAAGGCTACTTCGGCTTGTGGCCAGGGTGATTTGAGGGTTACTGTGTGGGTTTCCCTGATGAGCCAACCTCCTCGGGCCACCCCCACCTCACATACGCCGCAGCTGGTTGAGATTCCGGATGCTGGACCCTCTCAGGCTCCTGACATCTCATTCTGGGCTAGCGAAGAGGACCATATGTTGATCGCCGCATCACAAGGCGGGCTTGAGTCCTCGGGAGATGAGGATTCGGCTGCGTTTCCTCCCTCGGGAGTGCAAGCGTTGTCCGAGTCCAATCCTAAGCTGACGGCCATGCTTTCCTGGGCAGCGGAGAGCACTGTGCTTGAGTGGAATCCTCTGCCCTGTCCCGAGTCCTCGAGGCTGGATGATTGGTTCCTGGGGGCTGCTCATGTGGATCGCCAGTGCCCCCCTCTGGTTCTTTTCTTCCCAGAAGTGCACCAGGAAGTAACCAGTTCATGGAAGGCATGAGGGAGGGAAGGCATTTAACTGCCCGAAACCATTCTGGTACTTCCTCCACATTCACTGCCCTCGATGGCGGGGTGGCCAAGGAGTATGCTGGGATTCCCCCGGTGGAGCGTTCTGTTGCGATGCAACTGTGTCCACAGAGCGCCTCTGCTTGGCGTTGCGGTCCCAAGCTGCCCTTCAAGGCCTGTAAGTTCTCATCCACGCTTGTGGCCAAGGCTTACAGAGCTGTGGGCCAGGCCGGTTCGGCCCTATATGCCATGGCCTCACTTCAGGTCTATTAGGCCAAGCTGTTCCGGCAGCTGCACGAGGGCAGTGCTGACCCAGGGGTTTTGCAGGCACTCCTTGGGTCAGGTGATGTCCACTTTGGTTTAAATGTTGGTGAAGGCCTCCGGAGAAGTCCGATATCACACAGCTCTTTACAATTATGACTACACCCCATGTTTGCAGTACAGAAAGTATTCTTGTGCTTGAATGGTTTAAAGTCATATTAAAAAGTGCACAAAGAAATCGAAAAAGGAATTGATTATTATTATTATTATTATTATTTACAACTAGACGATTCCTGACCTTAAGCATCCTATTCTAGAATTTGAATAGCTTTTTAACTAGACGATTCCAAAGCCTAGGTATGAATTATCATGTTAAATTAAATGCTTGGCCAATAAGTATTTTAAAAACTGGCCAATACATTTGGGGCCAAGTTTATTAGAGACAGAATGGAGAGGAGTGTTCTTAGTAGAAAGCCACACTTTTTGAGCCAAGACGTAAACGGGAGGCTTAGACCGGTGGTGGTCGGCTTTAGACTTGCATTCGGAAAGGTAAAAAATACGTGGCAATGAATCGGGTTTGATGTTTTTAGAAACCGGGTGGTACGAGAGAGTAAAATCAAAACGGCCGAAAAAATTGCCCACTGAGCCTGCCTGGAGTTCAATCTTTTGGCAGTTCTAATGTATTCTAAATTCTTATGGTTGGTCCATACTATAAAAGGAACCCCTGAGCCTTCAAATTAGGGGCACCATTCCTCCAATGCCATCTTGACTGCCAACAAATCTCGGTTACATAATTACGTTCGTCAAGGGATAAACGGTAGGAAAAAAATGCGCACGGGTGCATCTTGTCATCTTGTCATCAGGGAGAACGCTGGGATAACACCGCATCTACCCCCACCTCTGACGCGGGTCGACCGCCACCACAAACTGACGTGAAGGATCAGGGGTAATTAGGATGGGGGCTGACACGAAGCGAAGCGACCCTTCAGTTTGGCAAACACACCCTCGGCTGTGTCTGGCCACCTGGACATAGTTTTGGGGGAGGTCAAGGTGGTCAGAGGTGCTGCTAGTTGGCTGAAGTTGCGAATAAAACACCGGTAGAATTGCACGTCATTGACAAATGCCTGGAAGACTGCTGGGCCAAGTATTAAAAGTTCCCTCTGGGGGTGTTAAAAGCAGTCTTCCATTCATCCCCCTCCCTAATACGGACCAAATGATAAGCATTACGTAAGTCCAATTTCGTGAAGATCGACACTCTCTGCAACCTCTCGAAGGCTGAAGACATCAACAGTAAAAGATAAGTATTCTTTATCGTGATGTTGTTCAGTCCCCGGTAATCAATACAAGGTTGCAGAGACCCGTCCTTCTTCCTCACAAAAAAGAACCCCACCCCCGCTGGAGAAGAGGAAGGGCAGATGAATCCAGAAGATAGGAGAATCAGAAATATATTTCTACATAGCCTCCTATTCTGGAACAGAGAGTGAATATAATTTGCCCTTAAGACTTACCTGTCAGTAAATCTATGGCTCAGTCATAGGGGCAATGCGGAGGGAGAGAAGCAGCCCGAGACTTGCTGAACACTTCCTTCAGGTCGAGGTACTCTGAAGGCACGTTAGAAAAATCCACTGCTTCCTCCTGAAACATAGACATAGAAACAGATGGACAGGCAGACACAAGACAAGACTCATGACATTAATTACTCCAGGCCAGAATGGTACACAGTTGCCAGTCAATTTTGGGATTGTGACAGAGGAGCCAGGGGTGACCAAAAACTATGGGTGCAAAAGTTGAGTCCAATATTTAAAAGGATATGGTTTCGGAGTGGTTGCCAGACTTGATGAGGTTGATGTCTTCAGTGGAGAGTGAAATGATGGGGAGTCTTTGGCCATTGAGGGTGTGAACAGCGATCCTGTGAGTGAGTGGTTTGAGGGGAATCTGAAGTTGGCATGAAAGTGCGTAGTCCATGAAATTACCCTCAGCCCTGGAGTCCAGAAATGCTTGAATGTCGTTAGTGTGTGCTGACCATCTGAGTCTTATCTTATATAAGGATAGATGTAGATGAGGTCTTCTATGAGGAGATCCCACCAGATAGTAGCCTCATACTTACTACCTGGCTTGGCCTTTACCGGACAAATGTATGCCTTGTGGCTGGTTCCCCGCAGTAAAGGCAAAGACCCAGGGATCTCCGGCTTAACTTCTCCTCCTGGGAAAGCAGAGCTCACCCTAAGTGCATGGGCTCATGATCATAGAGGGGGCTGGCCACATCCCTGCTGCTGACTCGGTTACCAGTAGGGTCTCTTGGTGTAACATTGGGTGGTTTACGTCAATCTACTCGGGTCAGTCATGCATCTACCCTGAGTGCTAGCTCGATTTGTCCTTTGAGCGAGGTCGAAAGGTCCATGGTGCAGATCTTCTTCTGGACACGGTCAGCCAGCCCATGCAGGAACATGTCCCACTGTGCCTCCTCGTTCCAATGACACTCTACCGCTAGGGTGCAGGACTCAATGGAGAAGTCCGACACAGATCCTTCTCCTTGCCGCAGTTTAGCCAGCTTCCTAGCCACTTCATCTCCGTAGCGAGTGTTTGGAACGAGGTACCGAATGGATCCTGGATCTCCCACACCGCTGTTCCCCATAATGCCTCCCTCCCATTGAGCAATGTCAGGACGAACACAACTTTGGCTCGTTCATTGGAGAAGGTCCTGGGTTGAAGGGAGAAGTGCATTGAGCCTCGTGTTAGGAAAGCTCTACAGAAATTGGGCTCACCAGAGTAAGATTCAGGAATTGGAATGCGTGGTTCCGGCTGGGAGGGGGTTTCCAATGGTGTGGAAGTAACGAGTGGTGTAAGCGGAGCAGTCGGAGTTGTAGTTGCTGGGTGAGTTCCTGGGAGTCCATCCTCCGAACACTGGCGCTGAGGAACTCTTCTAGTGATGTCGATGGATTTCTCGCTGCTTCCATGTTGGTCAGATCATTCTGTCATGGAGTATAAATCTGGCTCCCGGTAAACATTTGACTATGGTGGCTGGTGTCTCTATATTCACGTTCCGTACAATAGAATCACCAATAACTAGAGCACTTTCATCAGGTTTCTCAGTGGGTGCATCACTGAGTGGGGAGAACCTGTTTAATGTTTTGATCGGAACAGAAGAGCGGTGTTTTGACCCACGACTACGCTGCCTCACCGTCACCCAGTTGCCCTGCTGCAGGGGCTCTGCTGGAACCGGACAATGTACAGGAGTCC
The DNA here is from genome assembly GCF_003368295.1 of Carassius auratus. Taxonomy (NCBI): domain Eukaryota; kingdom Metazoa; phylum Chordata; class Actinopteri; order Cypriniformes; family Cyprinidae; genus Carassius; species Carassius auratus. The sequence continues at coordinate 36,000,880 of NC_039251.1, forward strand.
CTGAGCTAGACGCATCCAAAGCCATATCTAGAGCCCTAACATTCTTACTGTCCTCAATTAAAGTTTGGATGCGTGTCTCTAATTCTGAAATCTTCTCTGTCAACCTAACTATTTCCCTGCATTTATCACATGTGAATCCCTCATCAGCGACAGAGATAGATAAACTGTACATGTGGCAAGAGGTGCAAATAACAATTGTAGGAGAAGCCATTACTCACCGTGCTTGATGAAATATTCTTACTGCGGTTGTTTGATAAACTTGTGGAAAACTGCAGCGTGAGAGAGGAGAGGAGAGGAGAAAAGAAAACGCTAATGACAAGCTAACGAGTGCTAACGCTTTGCAGGTGTACTGCAGTCACGGAAGAGTGAACGATCAAAGTTAATCTGATAAGATTGATCGATAATATCAGAAATATGGTGTGAATTAAGTTATATTTTACAATATAAAAAACAAACAAACAGACAGTGAAAGTAAGAAAGATTATAGAGTAAAAATACAAAATAAAAACAGCTACACAGAGCTATGATTAGCTACAGAAGGCCAACAGGAAGTAGAGAAAACACTGTCCAACAGCGACACCAACAGGATAGCTTGCTTGCTTGTAGAGATGAAAGACAGGGCATTAAGTAGGCCGTTGGAATGGGCTGCAGATGCCGCTGTTTATGATGATCAGTGGTAATACCCACATGAAACAATCAACATGATGTAACTTGAGACAAGCAGGAAGGCAAGGCAGAGCATGCAGAGCTGGAGGATGTGAGCCAGGCCCGGGTAATGACCTCTCCCCCTCCGCCACCTTTGTTCTTCGAGATCTCCACCCAGAACTGCTTCGCTCCCCTCCATGAGATGGAATACTACAACTTGATAATCGTAGACTCCATCGTCCGACACGTCTTTGGCTTACATTAGCCAAAGGTATAGTACACACTCACTGTTTCCCTGATGCTGGTGTTCTCAGTGTTCTTAAGCTTCACACAGACGTTAACGACACAATGCTGTGGCCGAAAAGTACACTATAGAGGGAATTCATGAGCCTGATCAAGATGGTGTGCAGCACATCGCCGCATCGATGATCAGCGTGTCAGGACTGCTTGCCACGATCAGGACACGAAAGGTTCAGTAGACTTTATGCTTTAAACAAATGGTTATTGTCATGGTGTAAAGAACAGAAACTGCTCTTTGATTATAATTGGATTTTTTTTTCTGGGAGCATCCTAGGTTTTTTTCGCACTGAGGCCCTGTACCCCAGAAGAGTCAGGGCAAAAGTCCTGTTGGATTATTATTATTATTATTATTATTATTATTTTTTTTTTTTTTTTTGTTTACTCGCCAGACTATATATAATATAATATAATATAATATGCAGTTACTTCCTCTACAGTGAAAAATCTGGGTGTTATATTAGACAGCAACTAGTCTTTTGAAAACCATATTTCCCAACCATATATCTTACATAAACAGCATTCTTCCATCTTAGAAACAAGGAAATATGACTGGCTACCTATTAAGTTCTGTATCAGTTACAAAATATTATTACTTATTTATAAGGCCCTTAATGGTTTCTCACCTGCATACCTAACTAGTACTCTACCATCCTACAATTCCCATCTGGTTAACATGCACACACAATCACGGATGAAGAAGAACTAAACAGACAGGGTATTTAAGTACAGAGAAGGTAATGAGGGAACTGGAGACAGGTGGGGAATAATCAATTTACCAAAACAAGGAGGAAGGTGACCAAATAAGGGAACAGAAAGTTCATAAACATGACTAGGATTTACACAAGCTTCAGTCTGGATCCAGAACACCTGAGAAGAGATGATGCCAACACCTCAGAGGACTTCTCTATACATTTGTTTGCATCATATAATAATAATAATAATAATAATAATAATAATAATAATAATAATACTAATAAACTAGCTTTCTTATCTTTTTGTATTCTATATTTTTTATTTTAGTTTATTATACAGTTAACAAAAGCAAAAAAGACATCTAAAACTAGCTCGCTCTATTATTTTTCTATTCTTTCAGTCTGCTAAATGACTAAATGTAATTGCTGCTAATAGTGTTCATCATCTGTTTGATTATGTTTTTAATTGATTTTCCAGTACATCTCTTCCATATGTGCATAAAATGACAGTTACCACTGATAAGCTACTACTAAATATTGTAGAAACTGAATTTTCTTTAATGTTGTGTGACAAATTAGCTTAAAGTGAGATAACGGGTTATTATTAACTACATTCATCTTCAGGAATTACTTGTAGCATTATAGCAATAATAGTACAATAAAATGATCTGTTCATCTGCGGGGCGGAGAGTGTTAATTGTTTATTGATTCTAAGTAAAATTCTTTCTTTGGCCAAGAAAAAATATTTTACTACTAATAAATTGCTCCCAGAGCATGTAACGAAACCATAACTGAAATCGTCCTGTGAGCAGCAAACACAGACAACCAAGTGTGAATACATATGCCTACACTGCACTACAGGGGAACATGAAACATCTGACTAAACACAAACATACACAGATTAAACATAGATGCCAACGCAAGGAAGGCATGGATAGAGATAGAGAGAGAGAGAGAGAAAGAAAGAGTGCTTATGTGCTAGACAGTGGAGAGTCATGGCCGTATTACTTATAAACCAAATCACAACATGTTAAGAACCATCAAAGAATCTCATCACCTTAATTAAAAGGGGTCAAAGCCTAGAAACGCATATTAATAGTTAACAAGAGGATACTTGTACTAGTTCTGTAAAGTGTCTGATCTGCAAAAGTAACGTGTCCCGGTGCATGTATAATGCGTAGATTCCTGTTGAATCCTGTTAGGAGTGAAACCTTCATCATTTCATCCATGGGTTGACTGCTTCTAAGTGAATCAACAAAGTTGCTGAAAACTGCAAGAAGATCAGACTGTCACGGTTGGTAAACCGTGATCTTGGGTTGTTTACACTTTGTGGTGAATTCTGTGTGTTCTGCGTCTGCACTGTTTAGTTGTGGCCGTCTCCATTAATTGTATCAGCAACAGCTGCCACTCATTACTCATCTCCTATATAATGGCTTGTCTCACGTCTTGTGTTTGTGAGATCGTTGTTTCATGTCGTTGTGTTTACCCCCGTCTGGCTTCTGTGTAGTTTGCGTTTGGATGTCTGTGTTTCCCCAGAACCTCATCCACTCTCCGCACGATCACTCAGCCACGGACACTTACCTTCGGCTCTGTTCCCCGCAGTTCCTGTGCCACTCTCCCCTGCTGCCTCACGCTGTCAACACCCGGACTCCTCACCTGCACTCCATTACCATCTGGACTTCTCACCGCCTTAATCATCCCTCTGGAGTGTTCCCGTATCATCGTCTTTGTGTGTCTTTGTACAATATCTCATCATCTCATTAAAACTTGTTACCTCGCTATTGTTTCCAGACTGTCCTTTCACCAGCCGTCACAGAACGATCTCACCAACATGGAAGCAGCGAGCACCAACACCGTCACCGATTTCATGCACCACAGCGTCAAGAGAATGGATCAGCAGCAGGAGAGCATCTCGAACACCGGACGCGATGTCCAAGCGCTGGTGGCACAGGTGTCCGAGCTCACCCAGCAGATTCATCAGCTCACGTATCCCACTGCGCCCATCGCACCGCCTGTGCCGACCGTTCCCCCGGGGATTCCCCAGGACCACTTCCGGCCAGAGTTCCGGCACCGGAGAATTACGCTGGTGAGCCAACTTTTTGCAGAACATTCCTTAACAAGTGCTCTATGCATTTTGCCCTGCACCCCCGCACTTTCGCCACAGAAGAATCCAAGGTAGCGTTCACGCTCACACTTTTATCTGGCAAGGCTGCCTTATGGGGAACGGCGGTGTGGGAAAATCAACATCCGTGCTGTGCCTCGTTCCACCTCCTATCTGACGAGATGAAGAGAGTTTTCGACCGGGCCGCGACCGGCAGGGAGGCCGCCCATCGCCTCTCGGAACTCCAACAAGGACATTCACTTGTCACCGAATATTCCATCGAGTTCCGTACACTGGCGGCCGCGTGCCAGTGGAACGAGGCGGCGCAGTGGGATAGATTCCTGCATGGGTTATCCGACCGTGTTCAGCAGGAGATCTACCTCATCGAGCTGCCCCCTACTCTCAACGAACTCATCGACCTGGCGTTGCGGGTGGAGGCCAGGTTTAATCGCCTGGGCCGCCAACACAGTCCTTCCAGACTTCCATTCTCTCCCAGTAGGGGGCGCTTGAGTCGAGAGAACACGGTCGGTTCTGTCGACGATCACGAGCCCATGCAGGTGGGTTGAGCTCGGCTGTCCCGGAGGGAGAGGGAATGGCGGAGGTCCCAAGGACTATGTTTATACTGTGGAGGCTCTGATCATAACAACTACTCTTGCCCGGTAAAAGAGTCAGCCCGATAGTAAACCTGAGGCTACTATCGGGTGGGATCTCCGCCGAGAAGTCCTCACCCACATCATTGACCCTCCTTCCGGTGAAACTGCGGTGGAAGAATCACCATCATGAATGCCAAGCTCTTCTGGACTCCGGAGCCGAAGGTAATTTCATTGATTCTTCACTTGCACATCACCTGAACATTCCTGTCCTTCCTGTGTCTCTCCCCATCCATGTCACCGCACTCAACGGCCAGGAACTGCCTCATGTCACCCACCATACGGAACCCATCACACTCATCACATCCGGCAACCATCAAGAAACCATATCCCTTTTTCTCATGGACTCCCCTGTTGCTCCCATTGTTTTAGGTCACCCCTGGTTGTTCAAACATAATCCACGAGTGGAATGGGGTTCTAACACTATCACATTGTGGAGTGAAAGTTGTCATGAGTCTTGTCTGGTTTCTGCCTGTCCTGTTGTTCCTGTTTCTGTTTTTCAGAAGGAGACCATGGCATTGCCAAACGTGCCCGTTGAGTATCTGGACCTGAAGGAAGTGTTCAGTAAGTCCTAGGGTGCTTCTCTTCCTCCACATCGTCCCTACGACTGTGCCATAGACTTAGTGTCAGGTAAATCTCTGCCTAAAGGCAAGTTATACTCTCTTTCTATTCCTGAGAGGGAGGCCATGGAGAAATATATTTCTGATTCCTTAGCCTCTGGGTTCATCCGCCCTTCCTCTTCTCCAGCGGTGGTGGGGTTCTTTTTTGTGGGTAAGAAGGATGGTTCTCTGTGACCTTGCATTGATTACCGAGAGCTGAACAACATTACTATTAAGAATACTTATCCTTTACCACTCATGTCTTCAGCTTTCGAGAGGTTGCAGGGAGCATCGGTATTCACAAAATTGGATTTACGTAATGCTTATCATTTGGTCCGCATCAGGAAGGGGGATGAATGGAAAACTGCCTTTAATACCCCTAGAGGGCACTTTGAATTTTTGGTTATGCCGTTCGGGCACTCCAACTCGTGAATGACGTGTTGAGAGATATCAGTTTATATGTTTACCTGGATGACATACTGATTTTTTCTTAGTAGTCTCAGCACTCGTATGGGAGGTCGAGTCGAAGGTCAAGACTGCCTTAGAAGGGGTAACGCCTCCGTCCGGTTGCCCACCGAACCGCTTATTTGTGCCGGAGGAGTTAAGGTCCGAAGTTGTCCGGTGGGGTCATTGTTCCAACATGGCTTGTCATCCAGGGATAAGTAGAACTAATGGGTTGGTTAGACAACGATTCTGGTGGCCACGTATGGCTCGCGACATCCGCGATTTTGTTTTGGCTTGTTCAGTTTGTGCCAATGGTAAGTCATCTAACCAACCTCCTGATGGGCTCCTTCAACCGTCTGTCCCTTCGAGACCCTGGTCACATATCGCTCTAGATTTTGTTACCGCCCTCCCGCCCTCTATGGCATGACAGTCGTTTTGACTGTAGTGGACCGGTTCTCGAAGGCGGCACATTTCATTCCCTTGCTCAAATTACCAACAGCCAAGGAGACAGTGGTTACTGTTTTAGATCACGTCTTTCGGCTCCATGGCCTCCCGGTAGACGTGGTTTCAGACAGGGGATCCCAGTTCATATCCAAATTTTGGAAAGAGTTTTGCAAGTTATTAGGAGCGTCAGTTAGATTGTCGTCCGGTTATCTTCCCCAAAGCAACGGACAATCTGAGCGAGCCAACCAAGATTTATAAAGGACGTTGAGATGTTTGGTCTCCAAGAATCCTTCTTCCTGGAGTCAACAACTCTCTATGGTGGAGTACGCCCACAATTCATTGCCAGTGTCAGCTACGGACCTCTCTCCGTTTCAGTGTAGTGTAGGGTACCAGCCACCAGCGTTTCCCAGTCTGGAATCTGAAGTCGCTGTCCCCTCCGCTCACGCGTTTGTCCAGAGGTGCCACCGCACCTGGACCAGAGCCCGTGAGACTCTGCTCCGGGTGAGGGAGCGCACTAAGGCCAAGGCCGATCGCCACCGGTCAAAGCCTCCCGTCTACGTCGTGGGTCAAAAAGTGTGGCTTTCTACCAGTAACATTCCATTGCGATCCGTTTCTAATAAACTAGCTCCCAAATTTATCGGCCCGTTCACTATCACCAAGATCATTAGTCCGGTGACAGTCCGCCTCAAACTACCTCCTGCGTACAAGAGGATACACCCCGCCTTTCATGTGTCCAAAATTAAACCCGTGTTTTATGAAGGTATTAATCCGCCTACTCCGGTTCCCCCGCCGCCGAGTCTCGTAGATGGGGAACCGACATATTCGGTTAATCGCATTCTGGACTCGAGACGGAGGGGACGAGGATTCCAGTATCTGGTGGACTGGGAAGGTTACGATCACTCAGCCACGGACACTTACCTTCGGCTCTGTTCCCCGCAGTTCCTGTGCCACTCTCTCCTGCTGCCTCACGGCGTCAACACCCGGACTCCTCACCTGCACTCCATTACCATCTGGACTTCTCACCGCCTTAATCATCCCTCTGGAGTGTTCCCGTATCATCGTCTTTGTGTGTCTTTGTACAATATCTCATCATCTCATTAAACCTTGTTAACTCGCTATTGTTTCCATACTGTCCTTTCACCAGCCGTCACACAGACTCTCCCCCGAAGGGGAGTCGCGAGATGTCCAAGGTGGTGGGTGTCTCCAGGGAACTCCAAGTTAAGAGAAGAACAACTTTTTGGGTGTGGAAGAGGTTTTCTCTGTTAACACCCCTTTTGGTTGGACTGGCCAATAACAAGGCATATAGTTTCAGCAGAAAAGCGTTTCTTTGTCTCATTAAAACCTGATTTGCATATTTTATTAATGGCATGATGAATTGGTTATCTGGTAACCCAAACTAGGGTTAAAATAGTATGGCACATTTTAGGCTCACATAGTAAAGATATTTAGCTAATGCAATTATTTAGGTACCAAGAAAGATGCAAGAAAGGGAGGTATTTTCCTCTACATGCTTGGGCCATTGAAGCTGATTAAGATCTCTTTGAAACATATGAGTCCGGGCTAGGAATGTAGATATGTTCCTGTTGATGCTCAGACAGGCCTATAAAGGAGTCAATGGCACAGTTTGATGCAGACTCAATTCACTCTAAGCTGTGATTTACATGAGGTCAGTCAGTATATTAAAATTCTTTCTGATTTCGATTTTAAATGAGTCCACCCCCCAAGATTACTGTTATAAACATGAGCCACGTCTAAAAGGCAAAGTGGGAGGTGTTGCTTCAATTTATAACAATGTTTTCCAGATTTCTCAGAGGGAAGGCTTCAAGTATAACTCATTTGAAGTAATGGTGCTTAATATAACATTATCCAGAGAAACACATGTTAATGATAAATCCCCTGTGATGTTTGTAGTGGCTATTGTATACAGGATAACAGGGCACCATAAAGACTTTATTAAAGAGTTTGGTGATTTTACATCCGAGTTAGTTCTGGTTGCAGATAAAGTTTTAATAGTTGGTGATTTTAATCTCCATGTTGATAATGCAAAGATGCATTGGGATCAGCATTTATAGACATTCTGAACTCTATTGGCATTAGACAGCACGTTTCAGGACCTACTCATAAACAAAATCATGCTCTAGATTTAATACTGTCACATGGAATTGATGTAGATAGTGTTGAAATGATGCAGCCAAGTGATGATATCTCAGATCAATATTTAATTTTGTGCAAACTTCATATAGCCAAAAAGGAATATATCCGAATTCCTTAGCATATCCAAAACCTCAGAACAACAGATGTTGTTGTAGATGTTGATGATGTAACAGAAACTATGGACTCTCTGTAACGGATATGCAGGTCATCGATTCAAGGGTTCTGAACTAATGAATCACGGTTCGTTGAATCTAAAACAATGCAAACCCAAATCTTGTAGATTTTGAATTCAGGCATATAAACCCAACTCTCTCTAAACTAAATGTCTGGCCTGGCGCCAGCCTGGCTGGATTTAAATTATTTACGACACTGGACGAGAAATTCCAGAGTCACGTGAGCAGCCTCAAAGGAGAAACGAAACGCCCACATTCCTAAACACACACACAAACTTTTCTTTACGCTCGTTATGTAAGCCCTTAATAATATGTTTTTTTATTAGGTTTGTGCTTTGCATAAAATAATCCTTGTTATGCAAGGATTATAAATTGCTGATTTGTGAATTGGAAATGCTTCTCCTAATTTAATGTTCTCAAATAAGAGTCATGATTCTGTAACCCTACTCCTGACCAGCTCATAAAACTTTATGATTCCACTGGGAAACAGGACAGGAAAAAGCCAGCCCACTGGCACCTTCTCTCAATGTATTCTAAACTGGTACCTTTTCTCAATCTATTCTAAATGTATTAAGTATTGCTTTTTGGTGCATTAGATGTTTTCCATAATCAAAAATTGGAGTAACTACAATTTTATCGTGTGTTAATATTTAAATGTGTTTAATTCTGCATATGAATGTAACGTTGTGTTTATTATCAGTTATATATGTAATACACTCTACACTACACTCTCTTTTCTAGCATTTTAAATACAGTTGTTCCTTTACGCTTAAGGAAGGTTAAGGAAGGTCTGACACCATGGTATAATGAGCATACTTGCACCCTAAAGAGAGCAGCCCAAAAAATGGAGGGCAGCTTGAGGAAAACAAAACTAGAGGCATTTTATATTGCTTGGCGGGAAAGTAATCTGTCCTACAGAAAAACATTAAAAATTGCTAGATCCGATTACTTTTACACTGGCTCCCTATCAAACATTGTATAGATTTTAAAATATTGCTTATTAGTTAAAAAGCCCTGTATGGTTTAGCACCTCAGTATTTGAATGAGCTCCTTTTACATTATAATCCTATACGTCCGCTACATTCTCAAAAAGGAAATTTGATAATACCTAGAATATCAAAATCAACTGCGGGCGGCAGATCCTTTTCCTATTTGGCGCATAAACTCTGAAATAACCTACCTAACATTGTTCATAAAGTCATAAAGTATGCGGATGACTCAGTTATTTTGATTTTACTTAAGGAGAATGAGACCTTACATGGCCTAATCATTGAGGACTTTGTCAATTAGTGTGAGGAATCTTACTTACAGATTAATATATCAAAGACCAAGGATATGATCATTGATTTTAGGAAAAGTACTCATCCAAGTGAACCTACCTTAATTAAAGGCCAAACAATAGAGTATGTACAATCATACAAATACCTTGGGACTATTATTGATGAGAAACTGAATTTTGAAAAGAATTGTGAGGCTCTGAGCAAAAAAGGGGCACCAGCGTTTGTATTGCCTAAGGAAATTATCTGTGTTTAATCTTGACAGAACAATAATGAAAATGTTTTATCATGCTTTTATTGAATCTGTGTCCTTCCCCACTGTAGTATGGTATGGCCATATATCTTTAAAGGCAAAAAATCACTTAGACCAGATAGTAAAATGGTCTGGCCATTTGATAGGTGAGTCTAAACCAGGAGTGGCATCCCTGTATAACAAACAGAAGGATGGCCTTCTGAATCTTAGATGATGACTCTTACCCCCTGCACAGTGAGTTTCAGTTATTGCCATCTGCGAGGAGGTATAATGTCCCAAGGTGTAGAACGAAAAGGAATAAGAGCAGCTTCGTACCAAATCCGATTAATATGATTAACAAAGTGTAGAGGTGGTTCTTAGAAATGTTGTACTAGGGTTTTTTGATTTTTATTTGTATTTTTTGGGTTCTTCTTCAGGTTCTTTTACAAAGATCACATGTAATGTTTTGAGAGCACTTTCTTTCTTGAGAGCACTTTACTCAGTATGAGTATTTACTTATTTGTCCCTATGTGTTGTGAAGTGTTCTGTGTTATGTGTTTTTGTATTAGATGCCATAGTCATTGCACTGTAAAACAAATTTACCTACGGCTACAATAAAAGTAACCTAACCTAATTGTTCGGGAGGCAGACACACTCTTGCAGTTTAAATCTAGATTAAAGACCTATCTCTTTAGCGTGGCTTACACATAACATACTAATATTCTTTTGATATCCAAATACGTTAAAGTATTTTTAGGCTGCATTAATTAGGTAAACCGGAACCGGGAACACTTCCCATACCACCCAATGTACATGCTACATCATTAGAAGAATGGCATCTATGCTAATATTAGTCTGTTTCTTTCTTACTCCGAGGTCACCGTAGCCACCAGATCCAGTCTGTATCCAGATCAGAGGGTCAAGTCAAGTCAAGTCACCTTTATTTAAATAGCGCTTTAAACAAAATACCCTGTGTCAAAGCAACTGAACAACATTCATTAGGAAAACAGTGTGTCAATAATGCAAAATGATAGTTAAAGGCTGTTCATCATTGAATTCAGTGATGTCATCTCTGTTCAGTTAAATAGTGTCTGTGCATTTATTTGCAATCAAGTCAACGATATTAAACGAGATTAAAGTCCATTTGCAATTGTGTTTCCCATATCTTACGAGCTATGAGCCTGTCATATTTAAATAGCAATATTAATAACCGCATTTGCCTTTTCACTCTCTCTGCACTGTGCATGTAAACTGCCAAAACTCAAATGGAATCGCAATTCCTTTTGCATTTGAATTTCAAACATCTACACGGAAACGTGTCAATCAAGTGACAGGGGTGGGGCTATTTTATTGGGTGTTTGAATTGGGAAGTGACGTCACTCACAGTCGACGGTAATAAAGAATTATTTATTAATTAGTGCGGACTTTGTCATCTAAATACTTAATTGCCAATAAGGTTAAGGATGTGTCTTACAAATTACTTCATCTTTCCTATCCTGTGAAGCTTTACTTAAAAAATATGTTTCCTGATATTGACACTTTATGTTCTTTTTGTGGTGCTGACCACGAATCCATTTCTCATCTCTTCTGGGAATGCACATATACAAGTCTGTTCTGTAGGAATTTTTGTATCTTCGATCATACTAAAATGTACCATTTTTTTAATATGGTAAATATGAGATAAAGGGGGGGTGAAATGCTATTTCATGCATACTGAGTTTTTTACACTGTTAAAGAGTTGGATTCCCATGCTAAACATGGACAAAGTTTCAAAAATTAAGTTGTATGTTTGAAGGAGTATTTTTGTTCCCAAAATACTCCTTCCTGTTTGTCACAAGTTTCGGAAAGTTTTTTTTTTTTTTTTGAGTATGGCTCTGTGTGACGTTAGATGGAGCGGAATTTCCTTATATGGGTCCTTAGGCACTTCTGCCGAAAGAAGGCGCGCTCCTGTATAGCGAGGCTGAGCAGAGAACAGACATTTCACTGATCAGAGCGAGAGCATCGCGAAAAGTCACAAAAGAAGTGTTGTTTTTGGTTTCCAGGGCAAGACAACCCTGCACAGATTACCAAAAAAAAGAACAGCATTAAGGGACCAGTAGATGGAGTTTATTTTTACAGAGCACCAGTTTGGCGACGGATTTGCGTATCATTTATTTCTTAAGGATGATGCAATCCCAACGAAAAAGGGTCACGATCGTGTGGTGGAATTGCAGGCGGTGAGTAAAACTGCTTGAAATATCTCTGCCTCCTTGTTAGTGCGTCCCCTCCCATGCTGGAGACCCGCTCGGATGTACAGTTGTCTGAGACGTCTGAAATGTTCTTTAACATCATGAACCATAAAATGTAGTCAGTGTTCTGCTATGATTTATTTTCATAATAGGTAAACACAGGTCACAAGTTAACACAGTCACATTTCCTTGATTCAGCAGCTGCACGATGTGGAGCCGAGAGTCCTGTCTTGAATCTAGAGATCTGGAGCTGATTCGGAGTAGATTGGTAGGGCAGTGGTTTGTGACTGTCATCTCACGGCGTGCCGTCTTTTAGCCCGTGTTCGAAACCCAGGCCAATGTACTTTATTTATTTAAATTTTTAGTTTTTCCTATTTACTTCAGCCGCGAAATGGGCGATCATACTAATAATGTGTAATCTTTACCAGAATATCTGAATCAAGCAATGAGCAACTCGTGCAATTTGTGCTTTCAGAATCGCCGAACCTGCTGCCATCGTTCCAGCACATCTGAAGCGGAGACCTAAACCAGGAAGTTAGTCACCAGATAACACGTTAACCAGTTAAACCATAATACCGGGAAGATTAGGCAAATAGACTGGTAACGTAAGTCTGCGCACATTTCTCAATACAAAGTAGTTCAGTTCTCCTCAGTAGTTCAGACTTTGTGCATTAGACTCGGGAGTGTGATGTCTGCGAGGACGCGGGTCTGGTAATTTTGCAAAACAGCAGTGTACTTGATAATATGTCAGCTCACCTTGACTACTGCGATTTTCCTCACTGGTATATTTACAATAAAACTAAAAAGGATATGAAATACCACTGCCTCCTTTCATTTTTCACTTAAACATAATAATAGCAGCAAAAATGTACTTAGTTCAGGGAACAGTGTATATATACAGTCATTACAAATCCAAAAAATAAATATTATATCAATTGCCTTTTATTACCGTCGACTGTGAGTGACGTCACTTCCCAATGCAAACACGCCCAATAAAATAGCCCCACCCCTGTCACTTGATTGACCGGTTTCCGAGTAGACGTTGGAAATTCAAATGCAAAAGGAATTGCCATTCCATTTGAGTTTTGGCAGTTTACATGCACAGTGCAGAGAGAGTGAAAAGGCGAATGTGGTAATTAATATTGCTATTTAAATATGACAGGCTCATAGCTCATAGCTTAAATTGGCAGACATTGTGTGTTCGCTTAAAACGAAAATGCAAAAGGTAATAGGCGATTTGCATTAGCGTTTGGATTATTTTATAAGTCACATTTTATGCGTCCACAAATTGAAAACACAATTGCAAAAACAATTTGCAAATGGAATTGCAAATTGCAAATACATTGGAATTGGAATAATATTGGAATAATATTGGAATAATATTGGAATTGCAAATACAATTTGCAATTCCTTCTGAATAATGTCTGGAAAACCATTCCATATACAGGGATATCGTTGACTTCATTGCAAATAAATGCAAAGACACTATTTAAACTGAACAAAGATGACATCACTGAATTCAATGATGCACTGCCTTTAACTGTCATTCTGCATTATTGACACACTGTTTTCCTAATGAATGTTGTTCAGCTGCTTTGACACAATGTATTTTGTTTAAATTGCTATATAAATAAAGGTGACTTGACTTGACTTGAATTATAAAATGAATGTGTTATCATGATCTGGTCCATACGCTACAGTTGCTTTGCAACATATTTGTATCGTAAAAAGCAATATTCAAATAAACTTGAATTAAATTTAATTTAATTGATGCCAACACAGGACTGAGCTTTAGGGTGGACAAGTAATTGAGTACTGCCTGTTTTCTGCATCTTAAATACAATCTTTTTTCTCAGAAGTTTGTAGAAAGGAATAAACAGAAATCATGATTGTGTCATGCTGCCTCTATGATTAGGGCCCTTGATATCTTCCTAACCTTCCCTCCCCCACCTTTTATCATCATTATAAAATCAAGTAAACTGAAATAAATAAATAATCACCGACAGTATGCATTAAGATGATTATTATGTTGAAACATAGAACTGATATAAAACTTCAGTTTAACTTCAGTGTACCTTTAAAGATAGTCTCCAGTGGGAACCTGTTCCATTTGCTGCTCCTTTTATTCCCCCCTCAGTGAAATAGATTAAAGGTTAATTGCCTGAACATTACAGATGCATGAGATCTACTTAATTACTCCAGTAAGACGCTATGACTCATTGCCTGAGTCATTGACTCCTCTGAGATTTGAGTTTAAATTAGGTACCAAATGACCAAAAACGATTGGGCAATGTTTGTTCAAAATGAAGAAGGTGGAATAGTATTTAAAGTGTTGTTTATACAAATGGACATTGCAGACTAGTTTAAAACAATAGATAAAAATTAAGAAAAAAATAAACTTAATTTAAATTTAAAGCACATAAACTTGCACAAAATGTAATACAGTATTAGCTCACATGACACAACATGTTAGAATACTGATCAATCATAAATGAATAATTACACAAAAAACAAATGAGTAATACAATATTCAATTTTAGTAACCAATATTAACTAACAATAAAATCCAGTGAACAAATTAGTAAGTGATACTTACTTAGTTAAATGTGTTGGTGCGCTGTTAGTTTACCAGTAATTAGAATTCAGTTCTCTGAGAATAATATATGCAACTGGAAACAGTTGTTACTACTAGTGAACTACTACATGTAAATGAGTTTTACTTACTATTTAATTCGTTTTTATTTACTTATTTTCATTATACTTATTTGTTACTTATATGTTGTTACTCATACATTACTCAGTAATCAAGGAGCAATATTTTAAAGTGTTACCGATTTCAGTAAGGACTTTTACTGTAGAGTGAGTAGAACTACCATATGTGCCAGCAGAGGTCTCTTACTCTCCCAACAACATTAAAAATTCATAGAGGTGGACTGAGAGACAAGGATGGAGTGAATATAAAATATATTTTTTTTCTGGTAAAAGAACATAACCTTATAGGGTTGAGGACTCTTTATTGTCTTCTATTATGGGACACTGGTCTGTTGTTTAAATGTTCTTTCATCCATATTTCATACCACATCCACACAGAAGTGTTTTTTGGAGAGTTTCAAACTGAAAGACTTTGCTTCAATATACTCTAATGTGTAGCAGCATGCTCTTTATGAGAAATTATAGAAATTACTTGAAAATAATATTTAAGGTAATCACAGACATGCTGACACAGAACCATATCGCATGAATATGAGTGTGATATTGTATTTATTAGGGTTGTTTTTTTTCACTTGTTTTTTTCAATGCATTGATTACAAACCCTGATTTGATCTTGAAACATGAATTTATGAATCGTAAATTGTCAAATGAGCCCAAGCCTCTGTTACTAATTTGTAAATGTAACTAGTAATGAAGGAACCCTGAGTTTCTTGACTAAAGTTAAAAGCTTATTGTATTATGATATGTAGACTAAGGTATTATAAAATTTAATTGGACTGAGCAAGTGTGATTGAACATACCTGCACTACGCTATATACTTGTGTCTCTACTCATTATGGATCGTCAAATTTCAAGATCAAAGGCAATGATTGCATGATTCATACTCACAAGCTTTGTAACTGATAAACTGAATGTAATTTGATATAAAAAAAATATGTGTGAATACCCAAAGCACTGGTAATTTCCTCCAAAATATAATATATTACAAATACATTTTATTAATTTGGAAATATGTCAATAATTATCAATCCCATACAGAGATTAGTGTGTTTGGGAATTTATCAATGCGTGCAGCTCATATTGTTACATTTGCATTTACATTTAGTTATTTTGAAGATGCTTTTTGTCACAATTTGGTAAACTGTGGCCTTGGGTTTTGCACTTTGTGGGTGGAGTGTGTGTGTGTGTCTCTCGTCAGCACTGATTGTTTAATGTGGGCGTCTCCGTTAATTGTTCATTATCACCAGCTGCTACTCATTACCCGATCCCTACTTATTGCCCTGTCTTTCATCTTGTGTTTGTCAGAGCATTGAATGCAGTCCCTGTGTTGTGTCCCGACCTCTCGTTCCCGTTTCATGTATTCTTCTTATCGCTGGATTGTCCTTCCACGGACTTCACGCATCACCTTCACGGCTCGCTCTTCGCAGTTCCTGTGTCATGTTCTCCTGCTGCCTACTCACCACCACGCCCTGGATCACCATTGAACATTGTCACTCCCCGGATTGCAACCAGACCTACAGCACTCACCCAGCATTCTGTCTCCTTTTTTGTCTGACTTATTATTAAATATAATTTGTAACTCGCACTTGCTTCCTTCCAGTCATTACAGAACACTCTGAACAACATGGAAGCAGCGAGCTCCACGTTACTTACGGATTTCATTCACCACAGCGTCACTCGCATGGATCAGCAGCAGGAGAGCATCGTCAAAACCGGACGCCCTGTCCAAGCACTGGTGACACAGCTGTCTGAGCTCACCCAGCAAATTCATCAGCTGACCCCACCCGCTTCGCCACCCGCAGCGCCTGTCCCCCGGGCCATCCCCGAGAACCACTACCGGCACCGGAAGGGGTGGTTCAGGGCCGGTAGTGGTTCTCGGGGATGGCCCGGGTGACAGGCGGCCCAGGGAAAGCTACTTCAATTACTGCAGAACATTCTTGACAAAATGTTCCATGCATTTCTTTCTACAGCCTCGCACCTTTGAGACTGGGGAGTCCAAGGTGGCGTTTGTTCTGACGTTACTCTCCGGAAGAGCAGCTCTGTGGGAGACGGCGGTGTGGGAGAACCATGACCATTGCTGCACCTCGTTCCACTCCCTCTCCGAGCCGTGGGTGGAAAGGAAGCGATCCGAGAGCTTGCGGACCTCAAGCAGGGAAATCCCCGTGGCGCACTATTCCATCCAGTTTCACACCTTGGCGGCTGCATGCAACTAGAATGAGGAGGCAAGTGGGATACGTTCCTGCATGGGTTGGCAACCGTGTTCACAAAGAGATCTACCTCCTCGAGTTGCCAACCAGCCTCAATGGATTCATCGACTTGGCGCTCCGCGTGGACGCTCGGATTGAACCCCTTGGGTGGGGGCCCAGACCAGTCACACATGCTTTCTCAGTGCCCTGGAGAGTGGCAACTCGAGCCGGGAGAACATGGTCGGTCTCGTTGTCAATCACAAACCCATGCAGGTGGGTAGAGCTTGACTGACCCGGGAGGAGAGAGAGAGCTGGAGGTCCCGAGGACTATGCCTTTACTGCGGTGGCTATGGACATCTTCTGCTTGCCTGTCCGGTAAAAGAATCAGCTCGGTAGTAAGATTGAGGCTACTATTGGGTGAGATCTCCCCCGGGAAGTCCCCACATCATCAACTCTCCATCCGGTGAAACTGCGGTGGGCAACAACACTCACACCTGTCACGCCCTTCTGGATTCAGGAGCCGAAGGTAACTTCATTGACACTACCCTTGCAGATCACCTGAGACTTACGATCAGTCCCCTTTCACATCAGATTTCAGTCAACTGCTCAACTGCTTGTCCTGCTGTGCCTGTTTCTGTCTTTCAGGAGGAGACTACAGTTTTGTTAAATGAGCCCACGGAGTACCTGGACCTGAAGGAAGTGTTCACTAAGTCCTGTGCTGCTTCTCTCCCTTCGCATCATCCCTATGACTGTGCCATAGAGTTAGTTCCAGGTAAGTCCCCGCTTAAAGGCAAACTTTGCTCTCTTTCCATTCCAGAGAGGGATGCCATGGAGAAATATATTTCTGATTCTCTGGCATCATAGTTCAGTGGTGCCTGGGGCAGAAGGGGGGTGGGGGGGGGGGCAAGTTTGGGAGGGAGTTCAGCTTCCTGACAGCCTGGTGGATGGAGCAGTCCTTCCGTCTGCTGGTCATGGCCTGAAGACTCCGCAGTGTGCTCCCTGATGGCAGCAGACTGAAAAACCTGTGTGATGGGTGCTTTGCGAGTGAAATGGGTTCCATAAATGTGCTCCTTCCAGTTACAGCTTTTATCCAAAGCGACTTGGGGAATACATAAAACATTGCATTTTTAGCAATAAGTACAATCTAGAAAAGGAAGGAATAAAATGTACAGGAATTCAGCATTCCGGATGGGGTGAAAAGATCAAGAATGTTCTGGAAAGTGATTTTGAGCCTCTCTGTGATGGTGCCATGAGGCGTCACTCACTAGCAGATCTCAGACTTCAGGCGGGGATGTAGATTTGTAAGAGTGAGTGAAAGTAGGTGGGTGCTAAGTCTGTGGCTGTTCTATTTGCAAGCATCAATGTCTTAAACTTGATCCTTGCCACAACTGGTAGCCAGTGCAAAGAGATAAAGAAAAGTGTAACATGGGCTCTTTCCGGCTCGTTGAAGACCAGTGGTGCTGCAGTATTCTGAATCATTTGTAGAGGTTTGATTGTGCTGGATGGAAGTCCAACAAGAGAAGCATTGCAGTAGTCCAGCCTAGAAATGACAAGGGCCTGGACAAGAAGTTGTGTAGCATGCTCTGTTAGAAATCCTTTTCATTCTGATGTGCAACTCAAATCTGCAATCTTAGCAATGTGGTCATCAGCTATTCTAGAAGTAGTAGGAGGTGGTGGAGGGGGCAGAAGAGAGAAGAACCCACAAGAAGAACCCTCTTGGGCTGGAACAAGATTCAAACCAACAACCCTAGGGTTAGGAGTCAAACTCTTTAACCACTAGGCCACAACTTCCCCAAAGACAACAAAGACTAAAAGTGTACTGCCATCCTCCAGGAAGGAGGACAACAGCCCACCCAGCTCCTCTAGGAAGGTGCCTAGAATTTGCCCAGGAGGGTGGTAAATTACCACAACCTGGAGTTTTATAGGTGTGAGAGAAATATAAATATTTAGATAGAGCAGTTGGGGGTGCTGAGTCTTCTGGACGGATCCAGGTCTCAGTCAAGTCTAAGATCATGAGTGTGGACTATAAAGAAAAAGCAAGAATGAAGTCTGCTTTTTTGACAGCTGACTGAGAATTCCAGAGACCCACAGAGAAAGAAAGAGGTGCAGTAGACAATGAAGAGATAGGATGCAGGGTAGCAAGATTGTGTTGCTGTATGCATGTGATGTTAAAGTGTAGCTGAGATAAAATCTGAATGTTTTGGAAACACATGATAGAGGCGGAAAAGACAACAGAAAAGGAGAGTGCATAAAGACAAGTTAAAAATAATACTTACTGTAAGTGCGTTGCCAGTTTTGTTGCTCCGTGAAATCGCACAGGTAAAGTCGCTGGTCTTTACATTCGTTGGTCTTCAAAGAAGTGCACAGTCAAAGAGACTAAAGTGAAAACAGCTGTGGCCGACTTCTAATTAGCACAGCCAATAGCCGCATTTCCACTGTTGGGCCAGTGCGAGCCAGGGCTTAAAACGGGCCGGGCAGGGCTAATAGCCTCGGGCCAGTAGCACCGAGGCCAGAATAGCGCAGGGTTTCCACAGTCAGAGCCTGAAGCACCGCTGCATCTAACTAAAACATGCCCTTTACACGCCTCTCAGGAACAACGTCACGCAAACTCATCATTTCACCGACAAAGAGAAGTTATCAGAAAACTAAGAAATAAGTAGAGTTGTTCCGATTCCGATACTAGTATCGGAAATATCTCCGATACCACAACAAATTCTGGCATCGGCATCGGCGAGTACATGAACCCATATACCGATCCGATACCATTTTCTTAAAAAAGACCTAGTTATGACCGCAAGCTTTGCCTAACCGCTGCACGGTTCTTCTTCGCTGCTCAAAATGCATTGAAAACACAGGAAGTTGTGCTGTGTTGCCACAAGCAACCCCTGTTTAGAGCAGCGAAGAAGAAATGAAAACGCGTTAGCAGCCCTTATCTATATATGACTGGATCACTCATCACATTCTAAACTGCCAAAAGACAGTGAAGCCGCTACTATATTATAGATCAGTGGTTAGCAGTATGTCTCTGTAGTACCGGTAGTTACAGACTCTCGAGTATATTCAGTACCGGCAGCTGCGTTCAGTCGCTTCCGTGTAAGTCAAAGCGCAGGGCTCCAGACAGTAGCCGAATATATACTAGTGTCTGTGAATATTAAACTGCAAAATACTATTTAAATATTACTCCCGCAAAATCTACATCTCTGTGGGTGACTGGCACAGATGCGCGAGAGCTCGCTGTTTTGTAGTCTCTGCTGTGTGTCATGAGGACACGAACGCATAAACCGTCACTTCATGAGAATTTACCGTTTCATTTGAGAATACTGTCATATCATAAACACAGACACTCAAAGATCTTCATGGCAGCCCATTAAAATAAATGTTTGGTTTACATGAGTAAATTGACAATATATAAAGCTACTGTTGTAGCCTACAGTAATAATAATACGTCTCTATAATAATTATAATTATGCCTAGATGGTTGCTTGTTTTTTACTTGTTTTGTTGTAAAGAGATTATCTGATTAATAGATCTTTTTTTTTTATATTCCTAGACTTATTTGTTGCAGTTTTTTTATACAGTTATATTGTAAAACTTAAATACCTTTTTTAGTTTGCGGTGTTAGATTTTTGGCTGCATATGCATATGCAAGTTCTTTTTTGCATATGAAAATAAATAATACTGTCAAATTCATGTTAGATAATAAAAATACTGTAATAAATACAGTAGTTCACCATGTATTTGTTCATGTTTTATTGAGGGATCTGTCTGAAGCACACCATAAAAAGAATTCTAGCAATTTACACAGGGCTAGTAGTATATACAGCTGTATATACAGATACACACCCAGGTATCGGATCAGTACTCGGTATCGGCCGATACCCTGAGCCCAGGTATCGGAATCGGTATCGGGAAGAGAAAAAGGGTATCGGAACATCTCTAGAAATAAGTCACTGGAACATGCGCGATCACACACGAACATAATAAAAGCTGCCGTCTGTTTGCATGCTTTGATAAAAATTCCAATTTATAAGTATCAATGTTTTACTATAGAATAAGTAATGCATTGATCATAATGAATTAATTTATCAGGACTCAAAATTAATCACACAGAAATACATTTATTTCTAATTTATTTATTTATTTTTAACGCTTATGAAAATAGCCTGCTTATGAAAATAGCCTGCTTAAAATTATTTTAAAAAGTCTTTAATAGCCTACTGGTATTAAATGTCACGTGGGGGGTGCAGGGATGAACTCAGGCGCAGACAGAATGCACTACACAGGGTTTATTTGTGACAAAAAGGAAAAACAAAACCCACGAGGGGGAAAACAACGACTAGGGGAAAAGGCAAATAAATTGACAAGACTGTGACTGGAAACAAACAATAAAACAAGAAAATCTTCAATCTGGTATTGACACTACAGGAAAAACAATCGACAGGTCTCACAACGTTTAGTCAAGGTGTAACAATGAACCGCACAAGACAGTGAACACAAGGGGATAGAAATAGGGAGACTAATGAAGACATAACAGGTGACACAGGTAAAGCAATAATGACAAAACCAGGATAATAAGGGGGCGGGGCAAGGAAACGAGACAACACAAGCACATCGCCTAAAGACAAGGCCATTTGCTTGCACACAAAACACGGGCCTGTCTTGATCCTGCCTCAAGACTAGAGAAAAATCAAGCTGTCATCTTTCTTTAATGACCTGCAGCGCTGACACTCTCCAGATGCGGAGAAACTCCGCCTTTGTTCATAACCCCTCATCTAGCCCCAGCTGGCCCGCTTTGGCCCAAGGTTTTCATCGGGCCAAAAAACCCTGGCCGTTGGCCCCGAGGAAGCCCCGGCGAGGCACGATCAAGCCCCGGAAGTGACAGTGGAAACGCGACTGGCCCTGGTATGCACTAGCAGGCCCGGTTTAAGCTCAACAGTGGAAACGCGGCTAATGACCTATAGCATTTCGCACTTAAGTGCAGAAAGAGAGCAATGCAAATAATACAGGCTTCTTCTTAGCCAATGGAAATTATTACACTCTAAAAAACGCTGGGTTGTTTTTTCAACCCAACTGCTGGGTTGAGGCCGTTGGATAGGACTTTGGGATGTTTTAACCCAAGTTTGGGTTGAAAATAACTTTCTTTTTTAACCCAGCGGGGTGGGTTGAGGACGCGGACGTGAAGGAGAGCACGCACGTCACGTCAAAATCGTACGTCTCCAGTGCGAGCAGCCGCCATTTTCTCAGCGTGATAGAAGCGAGAAGCGAGTGAAAGACTATGGTAAGTAACGTTAAATATTCAAAATGTAAAGTTATCTTTTATTGTTTACCCGGTTGTATGAAAGGCGGAAGGTTTTATGAAAGGCGGAAACAAAGGAGCTTAACGTTATATATATATAAAAAACGGACGCGGTTTTCGCCTCGGACACGGAGGTCTTGCCTCATGTAACGTTACTGAACGGAGGATGTACTTTTAATATAACGTCTGTGAATGTATTTTGTCATATTCACATAAGATTTTACATTATCTGTTCTCTTTGAGGCGTTAACAGACGGTTATGGTCACGGTTACGATCATGTGAATTTGTCTTTTTTTTTTCGTGGTTAAACTGAATGTATGTTTGTCTCCTAAAGGAAACGGCATTGTGTAGTAAAGACTAGCATAATTATTTTGAGGCTGTTGAAGTGGTAACTGTTAAAAGTATGTTTTACATGTAATATTTCAGACTTGTCCAGCTCCTGTCTTCATTGTCCTCGCGCTGAGAGTTAAAGACACAGAAGCTGTTTGTGTGAGGAGTCACAGACCTGTGTGAGGATGAGGAGGAGGTGTTCTTCTGAAGAGAGGGACAGACGGTTTAAGGAGAGTAAACTTCAGAATAACATCAAGTTATCTTTATTTTGACTAAGACTAAAATAATGTGTGTGGTTTTTTTAGATGTTGAAATCCAGAGACAAGATAACTTCATTCTTTTGAGACTGATGTAAGTTAAATTATTATTACTTTTTTTTTTTTTTGAAAATTAATGTTTCTGTTGTGTCCTGCCTGTTAACTTCACATTTTGATGCAAAAACAGTGTGATTTTATATATGTATGTATGTATATGTTAATATTTTATTGAAGCCATTGATGTCCCTCTTTGCAGAACTCAAACTAACTGGAGTTAAGGACACACAAGTCTGCTTGTGTGAGGAGGTGGTTTTCTCAGCTTCTTCTAAAGAGAGGGAAAGATCGTTTAAGGCAAGTAAACTTCATAATTTCATGTTATCAGTTGTTGTGTTTTACTAAGAGTAAAATAATGTTTGTTTTTTGTTTTTGTAGATGTTAAAAGCAAGAGACATGGGAGAGCACCATTCCTTTGAGATTTTATGTAAGTTATTTTTAGAAAATAAATTTTTCTGTTGTCTCCTGCCAGTTTACTTCACATTTTGATGCAACAACAGTGTGATTACATGCTCATTTCATTAAGACCATTGATGTCTGTTTTTTATTGCAGAACTCAAACCAACTTTGGAGTTGTCTGATTTGGAGAGCCATTATTATTGGTCTTCGCTCTTAGAGGTAAAGTTCACACAAAAAATAATTTACTTGCCCTCATGTCATTCCAAACCTATAAGACTTTTGTCTGTCTTTACAACATAAATTAATATATTTTTAGTTTTCTCATAATATTTGTTAATCCATTTATAGTTTAGATAATCAGTATTTTCAAGCTTCATAAATATAGAGTTATTGTAGAAGTAAATTCTGATATTTATATATGAATACATCTTAAATTATATGATAGCAAACATGTATGTTCAAAATAAAATACTGGTCTCCCAGACCAGCAATGGAGGACACAAAAAGAGAATATTAAATATTCATACGTTTTCCAAAAAATTTGCAGATTTTGTATGAGTCTGGAAAAACATGAGGAGAGTAAATTATAAACATTTTAATTATTTGGTGAACTTACGGTTTGAAGAGCAGCCCTCAATGTACGTGAATATTGTGAGGTATGTGAATGTCATGTCTGTTTTAATGTTTCAGTAAAGAAGCTTTCTGAAAGCAATATTTATTCAAACAATATTGCATGTCCTCACACTAGTGCTGCCATTATAGCATTCTGGAGCGCTGTGGTGGACTGAGACATTAAACAACTGCACAAAGTGTTGAAACTTTAAAACTGATTATTTACCTATCCTTACAGATGTGAATACACCTCTACCTGAAAATGGATAGTTTAATTAAATGTTTAATTTTTTCAAATGTGTTTCTCTTAGGCCACTGATGAAGAGCAGGCGGTGACTGGGATGAATGCTGGTCAGAGAGGAGAATCTTCTTTCCCCTAAACAGCACTGGTTTTAAAGGAGGACGCTGCCCTGGATGATGTAGAAGATGTCACATGCTGTGCTGATGGGGTTTCTTCATGATTACATCAGTTATGCTAAAGAGATCATGAAAATTGACTGTGATGCATGATCTGTATTCATGGACTTTGAAACAAACTGTAAGTGTATAATTTGTTAAAAAAAAAAAGTTAAATGCTTTTTCTGCGTTGTTTAGTAGAAGAGTTTACACTCTGTCATTCATACACCTGCTCACATTCTTTCACACACACACACACACACACACATGCGTCTGTTAAATGTTATAATATCAAAGTTAATGTTGTGATTTATTTGTGTACTGTCATGCCAGAATAGTTGGAAAAAAACCTAACTAATTGTAAATTTATTGTATGTGTTTTCGTATATTTTTATACAATTGAACAAAGTCCAATTTGATCTTAAGTTATATTCATCAAATGTTCAATGCTTTGTTTATGAACTCTGTAGCTGTTAATGCCATCCTTTTCTGCATTTCTTCTAACATGTTACTTTTTGACTTTTCTCTTGTTTTTAATAAATATTTTCCTTTTGATAATTATTATTTGTGTGTAAAAGTGATATTTAAAATGAACAACATTTGTAGGTTTAATGCCTAGCTCAATTTGGGTTAATTTTTAACGTAAAAATGCATTGTTTCCCCACATGGCTGCACTCTGCGAGTTTATTTTCTGCCAGCAGGAGGCGCTAAGCGCGAGAGGTAGGTTTCTCCGGTAACGGCTGCAGAGCTGTGCTGAGCTCACAAACGCTGCCTTATCCAGCACATCCGAAATGATATCGAACATTTTCTAAATACAGTAGTTTTCCTTCTGAAATACAGTGATAAAAAAACACCCGCTCTGTTTTTTGAAACCCTTCAATATAGTCATTTTAAACCATAAAAAAGGCAACCCAGCAGGCTGGGTTAAATATGATAACCCAACTGGTTGGGTTAAAACAACCCAGCGTTGGGTTCGTCCCTTTTTGACCCAGCGCTGGGTTGTCAAAATAACCCAAATTGGGTTGTTTTCAACCCAGCAGTTTTTAGAGTGTATAATTACCAGCAAGTGCAATAATCACTACAACGAAAATACAAAGTAG